>NC_073632.1:25235963-25538993 GCF_029407905.1 Bubalus kerabau | reverse complement strand
GTTCAACACTGTCTAGTACAATTTTTCCTTGACAATTCCCTTCCTACCAAGTAAGTTCTGTAGTTCATCATTAAAATAACACCCTTGCCGATATCTTTAACTCCTTGTCTTTCTTGTCTGCAAGCCCCAAATCTGTATAATCAGCCTCTTCAATGCTTTGGTTGGAGAAAAATGAACAGCCAGCTGACTCACTTCACTTCCTGCCTGCTGACTTCAAGTCCTAGAACAACATCATTTCACCCCTTTGCTTGCGCACACCTCCTTACCACATTCATTTTTCATCAGATGACATCATTTCCTCTTCAACTAGAAAATAGAAACCACCGAATAAAACCTCCACCAGCTTCCACCATCTAACAACTTGCATCTGGGACTTTATACTCTGCCTTCCCTACTGTTGTAGTTGATAAGCTGGCTGTTCCTAGATCTCAGGCAATGCTTTCACCGTCTCCCAGAAATCAGTCTCCTCCATATTTATTCAACAAAACAGCTGTAGAAACTCTCTCCAGCTCAGCCCTTCATTACCAGTTTTCACAACTCTACTCAATCAGGCCCATCATTATGAAATGTAGATATTCTTATTTTAAAATAATAATTCTAAATCCCCTTCCAGATACTGATATTTATTTGTTTCCCTTTTCATCAAGTCTTGGGAAGGTGTTTTGAAGTTCTTTCTTCCCATTCTCTTTATTCAGGCTTTGGGCTTCCATTGTAGCTCAGTCGGTAAAGAATCTGCCTGCAGTACAGGAGACCCAGGTTTGATCCCTGGGTTAGGAAGATCCCCTGGAGAAGGAAATGGCAACCCACTCCAGTATCCTTGCCTGGAAAATCTCATGGACACAGGAGCCTGGTGGAATGCAGTCCATGGGGTCGCAAAGAGTTGGGCATGACTGAGTGACTAACACTTACTTATTCAGGCTTTAGCTCTCACCTAGCAAAATTGTTTTTTTCTAGGCCATGAATAAACTTTAAATCCAATTCTAAGTGCTCAATTTATTTGACTTACCAGCAGTACTTGGCATAATCAATATTTCCCACACTTTCCTCAGGTGGCTTAGAACACCAAACTGTTTAATTTTCCTTTTAAATAACCGACCCATCTCTCCCAGCATTCTTTACTGGTTCTTTCCGTCTTTATACTCTCTAGGTTGTGTGACTGGAGGTTTAATTCTCTCTTTCTTAATTGAACTTACTCCCAGGGGATCTCATTCATTTTAATAGTATTAAATGCCATCTAGAGGAAACAATGCCTTCATTTTTAATCTCCAGCTCAAACTTGTCCTCTGAATTTTAGTATTTATCGAACTACTTACCAGGCATTCTCATTTGGCTATCTAATGGAAATCTCAAGCATTACATGCCTAAACCCACACTCCTGATTTTCATCCCAAACCTGCAATTTCAGGATCTTTACAGCCTCTCTGTCAATGTCAGCCCTTCATTTGCTAGACAATGAAGGGTGTGGGTGGGATGTGAAAAATCACCTTGATTCCTGTTATTCTTTGTCTCACAGAGTGATGCTTTACAAATGGAAGATATTAAAGCTTTGTACAAAATACACCAATAGCTTCCTGTCCTATAGACAGTGAAAGCCAAAGGCCTCACAATGGCCTCTAAGGCTTCACCTGGTCGAGTCTCTCAGTTACCTCCCTGAGATCGTCTTCTACTGCTCTCTACTCTATGTGCACTAACCCTAGCTGCCCCTTAAATATGGCACACATTCTCCTGCCTCAGAATGTTTAGGGTTGTATTTATTTTGTGTGAATACTCCTCTTGCTGATTTCATGGCCCACTTTCTCATCATCACTACTCCCCTGACCATCCTATTTCAAACTGCACCCTTCCATCACTCTGTGGAATTCTTCTTACCATCCGATATAATTCACATTGCTCTATCTGTGTATTTATTATCTTTTATCTTAGTTTAACATAAGCCTTGTGAAAATAGAGATTTTTTTTTTCTCTTGGTACCTGGAAAAGGGGCACCTAAATATTTAAGAAGAAAGGGAGGGAAGCGAGAAAGAAGGAAATTAATTTTAATTCTATAATAGGTATTCAGAATCAGTCATCTAGGTAGTAAATAGCTTCTTAGTCTTTTTAAAATTTTCTTTTTAAAAGTTCATTGCATATTTGTCAGCTCTTAGAACTCAGGTAAGAGAGAAGATAGGACCCTAGCTTGAATATGAAATTTGCAGGAGATATAAAATCATGCATCCTCTTTCTCCCACTTAATGCTGCCCTTAAATTGGATGTGATCTCAAATTCCCATCCCGTCACATCCTATATAACTGTTAGAAAGGGTTCTATTCCTAGAAATTATATGAATACATTATCTTCCTCTCTTAAAACTCTTAACCACTAAGAGAACATTAGCCCAGCTGGTCAGGTTGAGTTTATTGCAAGACCTAATTCTTGGTCGTCTCCCTTGGTCTGCTCCTCAGTTTGATGATTCTATATCTTGAAGTCACTCAATTAAAATAATAAACAGCTTCAAGAAGATATTGATTTTTAAAAGCACAATTTGTTAATGTGCCTTTATTGTAATAAAGAATATATCTTTTGCCTCATCAGGAAACATGCTTCACCATATTTAACCTCTAATATCTCCTCATAATAATTTTTCATTAACGACTGTGATGTTAAATTTCTGCACTTAAATTCCTACAGTGGTTCTCTATTACTTTGCAAATTAAGTCCAAAATTCTTACAGTTATATAGTTATTATTAAATATCCAATCTTATAATCAGCTTAATTTTTAATGATTCAGCTTAATTTCTGTCTATTTTATCATTGTGGAGGAAAACGTCAGTCTTTTCTGAAATTATATATTTGTTTCTATCTGAAAAATAAAATTACTTTTACTAAAAAGCGGAGATATTACTTTGCCAAAAAAGGTTTGTCTAGTCAAAGCTATGGTTTTTCCAGTAGTCATGTATGGATGTGAGAGTTGGACCATGAAGAAAGCTGAGCACCAAAGAATTGAAGCTTTTGAACTGTGGTTTTGGAGAAGACTCTTGAGAGTCCCTTGGACTGCAAGGAGATCAAACCAGTCAATCCTAAAGGAAATCAGTCCTGAATATTCATTGGAGGGACTGATGCTGAAGCTGAAGCTCCAATCCTTTGGGCACCTGATTCAAAGAATTGACTCATTTGAAAAGACCCTTATTGGGAAAGACTGAAGGCAGGAGGAGAAGGGGACGACAGAAGATGAGATGGTTGGATGGTGTCACTGACCCAATGGACATGAGTTTAAGCAGGCTTAGTCCATGGGGTTGCAAAGAGTTGGACACAACTGAGCAACTGGACTGAACTGAACCATTTAAAATAGTACCCACTCCCCACACATACCATATACTTACCTGTAATTTGCTGTAGTACTCGGGTCTTAAGTTGTATCAAGGAATGAGCTGAGGGAAAGAGGACAATATGGTCTTGAGTTTGCTCCAATAATTTGACAGTGAGATATACATCACCCACTTGGTTTGGCTACTTCAAGCTCAGTGACTTGACACTACTCCATGCCACACAGAACATGCAATACTTGGAGAAAGTGTCCAAGGCTTTATCTTCCTAGACATATGAAACACTTCTCTCTTGGGACTTGCTAGACCCCTTGTGAGATGCTGGGAGGTTTTCCTGTTCGCAAGATTGACCTACCCATCTCTCGCGTGGTCTCTCTCACACTCTCTCCCTTTCTCCCTCTCAACTTTTCTTACTTTACCTCTCCCTGCCTGTCTTTCAGTTAGTTAAGTTCAGTGGCTCAGTCATGTCTGACTCTTTGCGACCCCTGGAACCACAGCATGCCAGGCCTCCCTGTCCATCACCAACTCCCGGAGTCCACACAAACCTATGTCCATTATGGCAGTGATGTCATCCAACCATCTCATCCTCTGTCATCCCCTTCTCCTCCTACCCTCAATCTTTCCAAGCATCACAGTCTTTTCAAATGAGTCAGCTCTTCGTATCAGGTGGCCAAAGTATTGCAGTTTCAACTTCAACATCAGTCGCTCCAGTGAACACCCAGGATTGATCTCCTTTAGCATGGACTGGTTGGATATCCTTGCAGTCCAAGGGAGTCTCAAGAGTCTTCTCCAAAACCACAGTTCAAAAGCATCAATTCTTCAGCACTCAGCTTTCTTTATAGTCCAACTTTCACATCCATACATGACTATTGGAAAAACCATAGCCTTGACTAGATGGACCTTTATTGGCAAAGTAATGTCTCTGTTATTTAATATGCTGTTTAGGTTGGTCATAACTTTCCTTCCAAGGAGCAAGTGTCTTTTAATTTCATGGCTACAATCACCATCAGCTGTGATTTTGGAACCCAGAAAAATAAAGCCAGCCATTGTTTCCTCTGTTTCCCCATCTATTTGCCATAAAGTGATGGGACCAGATGCCATGATCTTAGTTTTCTGAATCTTGAGCTTTAAGCCAAATTTTTCACTCTCCTCTTTCACTTTAATCAAGAGGCTCTTTAGGTCTTCTTCAGTTTCTGCCATAAGGGAGGTGTCATCTGCATATCTGAGGTTATTGATATTTCTCCTAGCAATCTTGATTCCAGCTTGTGCTTCCTCCAGCCCAGTATATCTTATGATGTACTCCGTATATAAGTTATATAAACAGGGTGACAATATACAGCCTTGACATACTCCTTTTCCTATTTAGAAACAGTCTGTTGTTCCATGTCCAGTTATTACTGCTGATTCCTGACCTGCACACAGGTTTCTCAAGAGGCTGGTCAGGTGGTCTGGTATTCCCATCTCTTTCAGAATTTTCCATAGTTTATTGTGATCCACACAGTCAAAGGCTTTGGCATAGTCAATAAAGCAGAAATAGATGTTTTTTGGAAACTCTTGCTTTTTTGATGATCCAGCAGAGGTTGTCAATTTGATCTCTGATTCCTCTGCCTTTTCTAAAACCAGCTTGAACATCTGGAAGTTCATGGTTCATGTATTGCTGAAGCCTGGCTTGGAGAATTTTGAGCATTACTTTACTAGCGTGTGAGATGAGTGCCATTGTGTGGTAGTTTGAGCATTCTTTGGCATTGCCTTTTTTTGGGATTGGAATGAAAACTGACCTTTTCCAGTCCTGTGGCCACTGCTGAGTTTTCCAAACTTGCTGGCATATTGAGTGGAGCATTTCACAGCATCATCTTTCAGGATTTGAAATAGCTCAACTGGAATTCCATCACCTCCACTAGCTTTGTTCGTAGTGATGCTTCCTAAGCCCCACCTGACTTAACATTCCAAGATGCGCAGCTCTAGGTGGGTGTGAGTGATCACACTTTCATGATTATCTGGGCCATGAAGATGTTTTTTGTACACTTCTTCTGTGTATTCTTGCCACCTCTTCTTAATATCTTCTGCTTCTGTTAGGTCCATACCATTTCTGTCCTTTATCGAGCGGATCTCTGCATGAAATGTTCCCTTGGTATCTCTAATTTTCTTGAAGAGATCTCTAGTCTTTCCCATTCTGTTGTTTTCCTCTATTTCTTTGCATTGATCACTGAGGAAGGCTTTCTTATATCTCCGTGCTATTCTTTGGAACTCTGCATTCAGATGCTTATATCTTTCTTTTTCTTCTTTGTCTTTTGCCTCTCTTCTTTTCATAGGTATTTGTAAGGCTTCCTCAGACAGCCATTTTGCCTTTTGCATTTCTTTTTCTTGGGGATGGTCTTGATCCCTGTCTCCTGTACAATGTCACGAACCTCTGTCCATAGTTCATCAGGCATGCTGTCTATCAGATCTAGTTCCTTAAATCTATTTCTCACTTTCACTGTATAATCATAAGGGATTTGATTTAGGTCATACCTGAATGGTCTAGTGGTTTTCCCTACTTTCTTCAATTTCAGTCTAAATTTGGCAATAAGGAATACATGATCTGAGCCACAGTCAGCTCCTGGTCTTGTTTTTGCTGACTGTATAGATCTTCTCCATCTTTGGCTGTAAAGAAGATAATCAATCTGATTTCAGTGTTGACCATCTGGTGATGTCCATGTGTAGAGTCTTCTCTTAAGTTGTTGGAAGAGCGTGTTTGCTATGACCAGTGTGTTCTCTTGGCATAACTCTGTTAACCTTTGCCGTGCTTCATTCCTTATTCCAAGGCCAAATTTGCCTGTTACTCCAGGTGTTTATTGACTTCCTACTTTTGCATTCCAGTCCCCTATAATGAAATGGACATCTTTTTGGGGTGTTAGTTCTAAAAGGTCTTGTAGGTCTTCATAGAAGCATTCAAATTCAGCTTCTTCAGTGTTACTGGTCAGGCATAGACTTGGATCACCGTGATATTGAATGGTTTGCCTTGGAAATGAGCAGAGATCATTCTTTCGTTTTTGAGATGGCATCCAGGTACTGTATTTCGGATTCTTTTGTTGACTATGATGGCTACTCCATCTCTTCTAAGGGATTCCTTCCCACAGTAGTAGATATGATCATCTGAGTTAAATTCACCCATTCCAGTCCATCTTGGTTCACTGATTCCTAGAATGTCTATGTTCACTCTTGCCATCTCTTGTTTGACCACTTCCAATTTGCCTTGATTCCTGGAGCTAGCATTCCAGGTTCCTATTCAATATTGCTCTTACAGCATCGAACCTTGCTTCTATCACCAGTCCCATCCATAACTGGGTATTGTTTTGCTTTGGTCCCATCCCTTCATTGGCAGGTGACTTCTTTACCACTGAACCACTAGGGAAGCCCCACTCCTCAGCTTCAGTTCAGTTCAGTTCAGTCGCTCAGTCGTGTCCGACTCTTTGCGACCCCATGAATCACAGCACGCCAGGCCTCCCCGTCCATCACCATCTCCTGGAGTTCACTCAAACTCACGTCCATCAAGTCAGTGATGCCATCCAGCCATCTCATCCTCTGTCGTGCCCCTTTTCCTCTTGCCCCCAATCCCTCCCAGCATCAGAGTCTTTTCCAATGAGTCAACTCTTCACATGAGGTGGCCAGAGTACTGGAGTTTCAGCTTTAGCATCATTCCTTCCAAAGAAATCCCAAGGCTGATCTCCTTTAGAATGGACTGGTTGGATCTCCTTGCAGTCCAAGGGACTCTCAGCTTACCTTACATCAATTATTTGATAAGTTTTGGAGAGAGATTAGTCACCTGAGAGTAACTGTGATCACATTAGTGTTCTCAGCAGAGCTTCCACAGATCATTTCTTCCAATAGCTTACCTCTGGAGGTGAATAAACCTCCATATTATGAAGATGATTATTACTTTCAATATCATAGGCTAATATTTTCTGACCTTGTTCCTGAATTCTGAAGATGAATCTCCCTATGCCCTAATTAGGCTCATCTACAAAACCCTCAGTTAAACTCTTTGGAAAAGAGTTTTTAATAGTAAAGGTTTGGATTATTACCATTCAAGGATATTTTAAGATCTCTATCTACAATGTATACCATTATAGAACTTTTATTTTGTCAGTTATAAGTAAGTTCACAATGAAGTCTAGAGATTCTTCTACATTCATTGGTCTGCTCCATTTAACTTTGTTCCCAGCATCTATTTTAAATCCTGCCAAGGTCATTAATGATGCAATAATACTAAAGTGTCTGATCACCTTTTGGTGGTTATCTTAATCTATCAGCAATTATCAGGCTAGTTTGCCCTTAAGAAGGCCATTATCTCTCTGAGAAGCATTTCTCTCAGTAATCAGACACTGACAAGTCAGCCTTTACCTGTTAAGGATTCAATAAAGACTCTTTGTGACAGTACATTTTTTCTTTTTTGTTGTTGTTGCTTCTGTTTTTATTTCATTGTTGAAGGAAATTTCTAAATTTATTTTTTTCTTTTTTTTAATTTAATTTTATTTTACTTTACAATATTGTATTGGTTTTGCCATATATCAAAATGAATCTGCCACAGGTATACATGTGTTCCCCATCCTGAACCCTCCTCCCTCCTCCCTCCCTGTACCATCCCTCTGGGTCATCCCAGTGCTCCAGCCCCAAGCATCCAGTATTGTGCATCAAACCTGGACTGGCGACTCATTTCATATATGATATTATACATATTTCAATGCCATTCTCCCAAATCATCCCACCCTCGCCCTCTCCCACAGAGTCCAAAAGACTGTTCTATACATCAGTGTCTCTTTTGCTGTCTCATATACAGGGTTATTGTTACCATCTTTCTAAATTCCATATATATGTGTTAGTATACTGTATTGGTGTTTTTCTTTCTGGCTTACTTCACTCTATAATTGGTGCCAGTTTCATCCACCTCATTAGAACTGATTCAAATGTATTCTTTTTAATGGCTGAGTAATACTCCATTGTGTATATGTACCACAGCTTGCTTATCCATTCATCTGCTGATGGACATCTAGGTTGCTTCCATGTCCTGGTTATTATAAACAGTGCTGCGATGAACATTGGGGTACATGTGTCTCTTTCAATTCTGGTTTCCTCAGTGTGTATGCCCAGCAGTGGGATTGCTGGATCATAAGGCAGTTCTATTTCCAGTTTCTTAAGGAATCTCCACAGTGTTCTCCATAGTGGCTGTACTAGTTTGCATTCCCACCAACAGTGTAAGAGGGTTCCCTTTTCTCCACATCCTCTCCAGCATTTATTGCTTGTAGACTTGTGGATCACAGCCATTCTGACTGGCGTGAAATGGTACCTCATAGTGGTTTTGATTTGCATTTCTCTGATAATGAGTGATGTTGAGCATCTTTTCATGTGTTTATTAGCCATCTGTATTTCTTCTTTGGAGAAATGTCTATTTAGTTCTTTGGCCCATTTTTTGATTGGGTCATTTATTTTTCTGGAATTGAGCTGTAGAAGTTGCTTGTATATTTTTGAGATTAGTTGTTTGTCAGTTGCTTCATTTGCTATTATTTTCTCCCATTCTGAAGGCTGTCTTTTCACCTTGCTTATAGTTTCCTTTGTTGTGCAGAAGCTTTTAAGTTTAATTAGGTCCCATTTGTTTATTTTTGCTTTTATTTCCAATATTCTGGGAGGTGGGTCATAGAGGATCCTGCTATGATGTATGTTGGAGAGTGTTTTGCCTATGTTCTCCTCTAGGAGTTTTATAGTTTTTGGTCTTACGTTGAGATCTTTAATCCATTTTGAGTTTATTTTTGTGTATGGTGTTAAAAAGTGTTCTAGTTTCATTCTTTTACAAGTGGTTGACCAGTTTTCCCAGCACCACTTGTTAAAGAGATTGTCTTTAATCCGTTGTATACTCTTGCCTCCTTTGTCAAAGTTAAGGTGTCCATATGTGTGTGGATTTATCTCTGGGCTTTCTATTTTGTTCCATTGATCTATATTTCTGTCTTTGTGCCAGTACCATACTGTCTTGATGACTGTGGCTTTGTAGTAGAGCCTGAAGTCAGGCAGGTTGATTCCTCCAGTTCCATTCTTCTTTCTCAAGATAGCTTTGGCTATTCGAGGTTTTTTGTATTTCCATACAAATTGTGAAATTATTTGTTCTAGCTCTGTGAAGAATACCGTTGGTAGCTTGAATCTATAAATTGTTTTGGGTAGTATACTCATTTTCACTATATTGATTCTTCAGATTCATGAACATGGTATATTTCTCCATCTATTAGTGTCCTCTTTAATTTCTTTCACCAGTGTTTTATAGTTTTCTATATATAGGTCTTTAGTTTCTTTAGGTAGATATATTCCTAAGTATTTTATTCTTTTCATTGCAATGGTGAATGGAATTGTTTCCTTAATTTCTCTTTCTATTTTCTCATTATTAGTGTATAGGAATGCAAGGGATTTCTGGGTGTTGATTTTATATCCTGCAACTTTACTATATTCATTGATTAGTTCTAGTAATTTTCTGGTGGAGTCTTTAGTGTTTTCTATGTAGAGGATCATGTCATCTGCAAACAGTGAGAGTTTTACTTCTTCTTTTCCAATTTGGATTCCTTTTATTTCTTTTTCTGCTCTGATTGCTGTGGCCAAAACTTTCAAAACTATGTTGAATAGTAATGGTCAAAGTGGGCACCCTTGTCTTGTTCCTGACTTTAGAGGAAATGCTTTCAATTTTTCACCATTGAGGACAATGTCTGCTGTTCGTTTATCATATATAGCTTTTATTATGTTGAGGTATGTTCCTTCTATTCCTGCTTTCTGGAGAGTTTTTATCATAAATGGATGTTGAATGTTGTCAAAGGCTTTCTCTGCATCTATTGAGATTCATTCCAAGCATCTTTTCTGACCACAATGCAGTAAGATTAGATCTCAATTACAGGAGAAAAACTATTAAAAATTCCAACATATGGAGGCTGAACAACACACTGCTGAATAACCAACAAATCACAGAAGAAATAAAAAAAGAAATCAAAATTTGCATAGAAACAAATGAAAATGAAAACACAACAACCCAAAACCTGTGGGACACTATAAAAGCAGTGCTAAGGGGAAAGTTCATAGCAATACAGGCATACCTCAAGAAAGAAGAAAAAAGTCAAATAAATAACCTAACTCTACACCTAAAGCAACTAGAAAAGGAAGAAATGAAGAACCCCAGGGTTAGTAGAAGGAAAGAAATCTTAAAAATTAGGGCAGAAATAAATGCAAAAGGAACAAAAGAGACCATAGCAAAAATCAACAGAGCCAAAGGCTGGTTCTTTGAAAGGATAAATAAAATTGACAAACCATTAGCCAGACTCATCAAGAAACAAAGGGAGAACAATCAAATCAATAAAATTAGAAATGAAAATGGAGAGATCACAACAGACAACACAGAAATACAAAGGATCATAAGAGACTACTATCAGTAATTATATGGCAGTAAAATGGAGAACGTGGAAGAAATGGACAAATTCTTAGAAAAGTACAACTGTCCAAAACTGGACCAGGAAGAAATAGAAAATCTTAACAGACCCATCACAAGCACGGAAATTGAAACTGTAATCAGAAATCTTCCAGCAAGCAAAAGCCCAGGTCCAGACGGCTTCACAGCTGAATTCTACCAAAAATTTAGAGAAGAGCTAACACCTATCCTACTCAAACTCTTCCAGAAAATTGCAGAGGAAGGTAAACTTCCAAACTCATTCTATGAGGCCACCATCACCCTAATACCAAAACCTGACAAAGATGCCACAAAAAAAGAAAACTACAGGCCAATATCACTGATGAACATAGATGCAAAGATCCTTAACAAAATTCTAGCAATCAGAATCCAACAACATACATTGTTGTTAAAATGTATGTTAAAAAGATCATACACCATGACCAAGTGGGTTTTATCCCAGGGATGCAAGGATTCTTCAATATCTGCAAATCAATCAATGTAATACACCACATTAACAAATTGAAAAATAAAAACCATATGATTATCTCTAAATTTATTTTTTTTTTTTTTTTTTCTTTTTTTTTTTTTTTTTTTTTTTAATTTTATTTTATTTTTAAACTTTACATAACTGTATTAGATTTGCCAAATATCAAAATGAATCCGCCACAGGTATACATGTGTTCCCCATCCTGAACCCTCCTCCCTCCTCCCTCCCCATTCCATCCCTCTGGGTCGTCCCAGTGCACCAGCCCCAAGCATCCAGTATCGTGCATCGAACCTGGACTGGCAACTCATTTCATACATGATATTTACATGTTTCAATGCCATTCTCCCAAATCTTCCCACCCTCTCCCTCTCCCACAGAGTCCATAAGACTGTTCTATACATCAGTGTCTCTTTTGCTGTCTCGTACATAGGGTTATTGTTACCATCTTTCTAAATTCCATATATATGCGTTAGTATACTGTATTGGTGTTTTTCTTTCTGGCTTACTTCACTCTGTATAATAGGCTCCAGTTTCATCCACCTCATTAGAACTGATTCAAATGTATTCTTTTTAATGGCTGAATAATACTCCATTGTGTATATGTACCACAGCTTTCTTATCCATTCATCTGCTGATGGACATCTAGGTTGCTTCCATGTCCTGGCTATTATAAACAGTGCTGCGATGAACATTGGGGTACTCGTGTCTCTTTCCCTTCTGGTTTTCTCAGTGTGTATGCCCAGCAGTGGGATTGCTGGATCATAAGGCATGTCTATTTCCAGTTTTTTAAGGAATCTCCACACTGTTCTCCATAGTGGCTGCACTAGTTTGCATTCCCACCAACAGTGGAAGAGGGTTCCCTTTTCTCCACACCCTCTCCAGCATTTATTACTTGTAGACTTTTGGATCGCAGCCATTCTGACTGGTGTGAAATGGTACCTCATAGTGGTTTTGATTTGCATTTCTCTGATAATGAGTGATGTTGAGCATCTTTTCATGTGTTTGTTAGCCATCTGTATGTCTTCTTTGGAGAAATGTCTATTTAGTTCTTTGGCCCATTTTTTGATTGGGTCATTTATTTTTCTGGAGTTGAGCTGTAGGAGTTGCTTGTATATTCTCGAGATTAGTTGTTTGTCAGTTGCTTCATTTGCTATTATCTTCTCCCATTCTGAAGGCTGTCTTTTCACCTTGCTAATAGTTTCCTTTGATGTGCAGAAGCTTTTAAGGTTAATTAGGTCCCATTTGTTTATTTTTGCTTTTATTTCCAATATTCTGGGAGGTGGGTCATAGAGGATCCTGCTGTGATGTATGTCAGAGAGTGTTTTGCCTATGTTCTCCTCTAGGAGTTTTATAGTTTCTGGTCTTACGTTTAGATCTTTAATCCATTTTGAGTTTATTTTTGTGTATGGTGTTAGAAAGTGTTCTAGTTTCATTCTTTTACAAGTGGTTGACCAGAGTTCCCAGCACCACTTGTTAAAGAGATTGTCTTTAATCCATTGTATATTCTTGCCTCCTTTGTCGAAGATAAGGTGTCCATATGTGCGTGGATTTATCTCTGGGCTTTCTATTTTGTTCCATTGATCTATATTTCTGTCTTTGTGCCAGTACCATACTGTCTTGATAACTGTGGCTTTGTAGTAGAGCCTGAAGTCAGGTAGGTTGATTCCTCCAGTTCCATTCTTCTTTCTCAAGATCGCTTTGGCTATTCGAGGTTTTTTGTTTTTCCATACAAATTGTGAAATTATTTGTTCTAGCTCTGTGAAGAATGCTGTTGGTAGCTTGATAGGGATTGCATTGAATCTATAGATTGCTTTGGGTAGTATACTCATTTTCACTACATTGATTCTTCCAATCCATGAACATGGTATATTTCTCCATCTGTTAGTGTCCTCTTTGATTTCTTTCACCAGTGTTTATAGATCCTCTACATAGAAAACCCTAAAGACTCCACCAGAAAATTACTAGAACTAATCAATGACTATAGTAAAGTTGCAGGATATAAAATCAACACACAGAAATCCCTTGCATTCCTATACACTAATAATGAGAAAACAGAAAGAGAAATTAAGGAAACAATTCCATTCACCATTGCAACGGAAAGAATAAAATACTTAGGAATATATCTACCTAAAGAATCTAAATTTATTTTTAATAGAAGAATAATTGCTTTAAAATACTATGTTCGTTTCTGCCATATAGCAGCAAGAATCAGCCATAGGTATACATATGTCCTCTCCCTCTTGAACCTCCCTCCCACCTCCTACCCCATCCCACCCCTTTAGGTTGTCACAGAGCACTGGTCTGAGCTCTCTGAGTCATACAGCAAATTCCCACTGGCTATCTGTTTTACACATGGTGTGTGTATGTTTCCATGCTGCTCTCTCCATTCGTCCCTCCCTCTCCTTCCCCCCAACCCCTGTCCCCTGGTCTGTTCTCTATGTTGCCTCTCCATTGCTGCCCTGCAGATAGGTTCAGCAGTACCATCTTTCTAGACTCCATGTGTGTGTGCTCAGTCATGTCTGACTTTTTGCAACACCATTGACCGTAGTCTGCCAGGCATCTCTGTCCATGGGATTTTCCAAACAGGAATAATGGAGTGGGTTGCCATTTCCTACCCCAAGAGATCTTCCCAACCCAGGGATCGAACCCTTGTCTCTTGTGTCTCTTGCATTGGAAGGTGATTATTTACCACTAGTGCCACGTGGGAAGCCTAGATTCCACATGTATATATATGTTAACATACGGTATTTGTTTTTCTCTTTCTGACTTACTTCATTCTGTATAATAGGCTCTGGGTTAATTTACCTCATTAGAACTGACTCAAATGTATTCCTTTTTATGGCTGAGTAATAGTCCATTATATATATGTACCGCAGCTTTTTTATCTATTCAACTGTTGATGGGCATCCAGGTTGCTTCCATGCCCTAGCTATTGTAAATACTGCTGTAATGAACATTGGGGTACATGTGTCTTTTTCATTGTGGTTTTCTCAGGGTATGTGATCAGTACTGAGATTGCTGGGTCATATGGATAGTTTATTCCTAGTGTTTTAATGAATGTCCATACCAATCTCCATAGTGGCTGTATCAATTTACATTCCCACCAACAGTGCAAGAGGGTTCCCTTTGCTCCATACCCTCTTCAGCATTTATTGTAGATTTGTTGATGATGGCTATTCTGACTGGTGTGAGGTGATATCTAGTTGTAGTTTTGATTTGCATTTCTTTAATAAAGAGCAAGTAGAATTAGAATACAAGTGGAATTAGAGTACATCTCTCTCCACAGATGCTCTAAGACATTTCTCATGGTCACAGTTCTATCCATAGAGTCTTACCTCTTACCATTCTCCACCTCTTACACTTTATTCCAACCACATCCAATTTTTTTAAGCCTCCAAGTTTTTGCAAATGCTACTCCTTTTTGTAATGTCCTTTCCATGTCCTTCATATTTAACATGCAGCCCAGATCTCCACAAAGCCATTTCTGTACACCCACAAACATCTTCTTTGTCTGGATGTCAGCTCTCTCCTGTATTTCAAGCACTTCCTCTATGATATCTAACATTTAACTAGTTTTATAGTCAGTTTGTACACTGATCTTTCCATAAGATAGTAGGTTCTTTCTTGTAAAGCATCAGTTCAGTTGCTCAGTCGTGTCCAACTCTTTGCGACCCCATGAATTGCAACATGCCAGGCCTCCCTGTCCAACACCAACTCCTGGAATTTACCCAAACTCATGTCCATCCAGTCGGTGATGGCATCCAACCATCTCATCTTCTGTTGTCCCCTTCTCCTCCTGCCCCCAATCCCTCCCAGCATCAGGGTCTTTTCTGATGAGTCAGCTCTTCAGATGAGGTGGCCAAAGTATTGGAGTTTCAGCTTCAGCATCAGTCCTTCCAATAAACACCCAGGACTGATCTCCTTTAGGATGGATTGGACCTCCTTGCAATCCAAGGGACTCTCAAGAGTCTTCTCCAACACCACAGTTCAAAAGCATCAATTCTCAGCACTCAGCTTTCTTCACAGTCCAACTTTCACATCCATACATGACCACTGGAAAAACCGTAGCCTTGACTAGACAGACCTTTGTTGGCAAAGTAATGTCCCTGCTTTTCAATATGCTATCTAGGTTGGTCATAACTTTCTTTCCAAGGAGTAAGCGTCTTTTAATTTCATGGCTGCAATCACCATCTACAGTGATTTTGGAGCCCCCCAAAATAAAGTCTGACACTGTTTCCACTGTTTCCCCATATATTTGCCATAAAGTGATGGGACCAGATGCCATGATCTTTGTTTTCTGAATGTTAAGCTTTAAGCCAACTTTTTCACTCTCCTCTTTCAGTAAGAGGCTTTATAGTTCCTCTTCACTTTCTGTCATAAGAATGGTGTCATCTGCATATCTGAAGTTATTAATATTTCTCCCAGCAATCTTGATACCAGCTTGTGCTTCTTCCAGCCCAGCATTTCTTATGATGTACTCTGGATACAAGTTAAATAAGCAGGGTGACAATATACAGCCTTGATGTACTGCTTTTCCTATTTGGAACCAGTTTGTTGTTCCATGTCCAGTTCTAACTGTTGCTTCCTGACCAGCATATAGGTTTCTCAAGAGGCAGGTCAGGCGGTTTGGTATTTCCATCTCTTTCAGAATTTTCCACAGTTTATTGTGATCCACACAGTCAAAGGCTTTGGCATAGTCAATAAAGCAGAAATGTGGTACACATTTCTGACAGAATGTGGTCTACTGGAGAAGGGAATGGCAAACCACTTCAGTATTCTTGCCTTGAGAATCCCATGAACAGTATGAAAAGGCAAAATGATAGGATACTGAAAGAGAAACTCTTCAGGTCGGTAAGTGCCCAATATGGTATTGGAGATCAGTGGAGAAATAACTCCAGAAAGAATGAAGGGATCGAGCCAAAGCAAAAACAACACCCAGTTGTGGATGTGACTGGTAAGAGAAGCAAGAACTGATGCTGTAAAGAGCAATATTGCATAGGAACCTGGAATGTTAGGTCCAGGAATCCAGGCAAATTGGAAGTGGTCAAACAGGAGATGGCAAGAGTGAACGTCAACATTCTAGGAATCAGAGAACTAAAATGGACTGGAATGGGTGAATTTAACTCAGATGACCATTATATCTACTCCTGTGGTTAGGAATCCCTTAGATGATATGGGGTAGCCATCATAGTTGACAAAAGTGTCTGAAATGCAGTACTTGGATGCAATCTAAAAAATGACAGAATGATCTCTATTCGTTTCCAAGGCAATCCATTCAATACCACAGTAATCCAAGACTATGCCCCAACCAGTAATACTGAAGAAGCTGAAGATGAACAGTTCTATGAAGACCTACAAGACCTTTTAGAACTAACACCCAAAAAAGATTTCCTTTTCATTATAGGGGACTGGAATGCAAAAGTAGGAAGTCAAGAAACACCTGGAGTAACAGGAAAATTTGGCCTTGGAATACGAAATGAAGCAGGGCAAAGGCTAATAGAGTTTTGCCAAGAGAAGGCACTGGTCATAGCAAACACCCTCTTCCAACAACACAAGAGAAGACTCTACACATGGACATCACCAGATGGTCAACACTGAAATCAGATTGACTATATTCTTTGCACCCAAAGATGGAGAAGGTCTATACAGTCAGCAAAATCAAGAGTGGGAGCTGACTGTGGATCAGATCATGTATTCCTTATTTCCAAATTCAGACTGAAATTGAAGAAAGTAGGGAAAACCACTAGACCATTCAGGTGTGACCTAAATCAAATCCCCTATGATTATACAGTGGAAGTGAGAAATAGATTTAAGGGACTAGATCTTATAGACAGCATGCCTGATGAACTATGGATGGAGGTTCGTGACATTGTACAGGAGACAGAGATCAAGACCATCCGCATGGAAAAGGAATGCAAAAAAGCAAAATGGCTCTTGGGGAGGCCTTGCAAAGAGTTGTGAAAAGAAGAAAAACGAAAAGCAAAGGAGAAAAGCAAAGATATAATCATCTGAATGCAGAGTTCCAAAGAATAGCAAGGAGAGATAAGAAAGCCTTCCTCAGGGATCAATGCAAAGATAGAGGAAAACAACAAAATGGGAAAGACCAGAGACATCTTCAAGAAAATTAGAGATACCAGGGGAACATTTCATGCAAAGATGGACTCAATAAAGGACAGAAATGGTATGGATCTAACAGAAGCACAAGATATGAAGAAGAGGTGGCAAGAATACACAGAAGAACTGTACAAAAAACATCTTCATGACCCAGGTAATCACGATGTTGTGATCACTCACCTAGAGCCAGACATCCTAGAATGTGAAGTCAGGTGGGGCTTAGAAAGCATCACTATGAACAAAGCTAGTGGAGGTGATGGAATTCCAGTTGAGCTACTTCAAATCCTGAAAGAGGATGCTGTGAAAGTGCTACACTCAATATGCCAGCAAATTTGGGAAACTCAGCAGTGGCCACAGGACTGGAGAAGGTCAGTTTTCATTCCAATCCCAAAGAAAGGCAATGCCAAAGAATGCTCAAACTACCGCACAATTGCACTCATTGCACACGCTATCAAAGTAGTGGTCAAAATTCTCCAAGCCAGGCTTCAGCAGTATGTGAACCATGAAATTCCAGATGTTCAAGCTGGTTTTAGAAAAGACAGAGGAACCAGAGATCAAATTGCCAACATCTGCTGGATCATCGGAAAAGCAAGAGAGTTCCAGAAAAACATTTATTTCTGCTTTATTATTGTATAGTATAGAGATTTGCAAAGATTAGCCATTCAATAAATGTTTGTTGAATAAATTAAAGAATAAATCTCTATTCTTTCCCCACTTTTCCTTTTATCTTAACCTTTCACATTTCAGTATTTTGATACTTTGAAAGTGAAATTATTTTAAAAGATCAGAATCTCATAACCATCTGGTGTGCTAATACATATTTGCTATTTATAAAAATAGAAAAAGGAAACATATATTTTTACTTTTGATTTTATTAAGTCTTTTTAAAATTTTATTTATTTTAATTGGGGGCTAATTACTTTACAATATTATAGTTTTTGCCATACATTGACATGAATTAGCCATGGGTTTACATGTATTCCCCATCATGAACCCCCTCCCACCTCCATCCCCATACAATCCCTCCGGGTCATCCCAGTGCACCAGCCCTGAGCACCCTGTCTCATACACCGAACCTGGACTGGTGATCTGTTTCACATATGATAATATGCATGTTTCAATGATATTCTCTCAGATCATCCTGCCCTCCCCTTCTCCCATAGAGTCCAAAAGACTGTTCTATACATCTGTGTCTCTTTTGCTGTATCACATACAGGGTTATCATTACCATCTTTCTAAATTCCATATATATGTGTTAGTATACTGTATTGGTGTTTTTCTTTCTGGCTTACTTCACTCTGTATAATCGGCGCCAGTTTCATCCACCTCATTAGAACTGATTCAAATGTATTCTTTTTAATGGCTGAGTAATATTCCATTGTGTATATGTACCACAGCTTTCTTTTCCATTCTTCTGCTGATGGACATCTAGGTTGCTTGCATGTCCTGGCTATTATAAATAGTGCTGTGATGAACATTGGGATACACGCATCTCTTTCAATTCTGGTTTCCTCGGTGTGTATGCCCAGCAGTGGGATTTCTGGGTCATATGGCAGTTCTATTTCCAGTTTTTAAAGGAATCTCCACACTGTTCTCCATAATGGCTGTACTAGTTTGCATTTCCACCATACTATTTGATATTGTTGATATCAAAAACAGAATAATTTTCCTAAAAATGATAGAAAATAAATTAGTGGACTGAATAAGATAGAAATCAGAGTCTTTTAATCATTTAATGAATTAAAATTTAAAAATAAGATACACAACATAAATTGTAATTTTTCTAAAATTCTTTAATTTTTTAGAGATCTTGCCAGATGTCTACATTCTTGCCAGTATTCTATATTCACTGAAAGATAATTTGTAGGCAGGAAGGTTTTAATACTAAGCTTTGCTTATTAATGCCCTGAATTAGAACAGCTCTTAAATGAAAAACAACTAAATTACAGCCAGCATGAAGAAATTGGATTCAGTGATGATTGCGATTTTTAAAGCTTGTGACCTTACATTATTCTGTCACATGCCTAAGGGCATTAAAAGTACTCTAAATTAATTTTAGGAGCTACACAATACTGTTTCCTTTAATCACAGAATCCAAGAGGAGTATGTTCCTTGGTGCTCTTCCTATCATATTTTTAATCTTCCTAACATGATTCTGTAATGTGTCCTGTTTATAGAGAAGCTCTAAGGATTTTTTCCCAGAATTATTAGTTTTTAAATCTTGGCAGTAATATGCACTTTTCATAGCTTCTCTCAAGATTTCACTGAAATGAGAAAAACATTTTTTCTTTGCATCATATGTTCAATCAACCTGTCTTCCCTGTGTTTAAAGATGCCTTAAGGGTTGCCAATAACAGACAAACAGTGATGCTCATATATCTTAAAGATCTCTGTGTGCTTTCAAAATGGCATAAACTTATTAAATAATATTTAACTTGTGGCAAGCACTGTTAAGTTTCACAGTAACCGTTTATGCTTCACCACTCACTTTATGCATATAGCATTCTCTTCTCCAGGACATCTTCCCCACCCAGGGACTGAATCCAGGTCTCCTGCATTGCAAGCAGATTCTGTACCATCTGAGACACCAGAAAAGCCCCATGGATAAGGCAACTGAGTCCTAAAGAAAATTAGTAACTTGCCTGAGGTCAGAAAGTTGGAATATGACTTAAATAAAGCCAAACTGACAGGAAATATGGTGTGGCCATAGACAACCACTCCATCCACACTTTCTTCCTTCAAATTAAACCTAAATGAACAAAAATGTACTAAAACTAGTAGAAAAATTACATGAGGCTTGGACACTGGATAGAGAACGATGTATTATTCTTCCTAAGCCAAATAATTTCCAGATACGATGCCGATATCACTAAAAATAGGCTTTTGAGGAAAAACACCACCTTTTGTGGAGGAATGCTTACCATATCCCTGAAAGCAAATGGAAGAGGCAATCCTAAGAGATTAGGAAATACAGGACTATCTGCTGAACCAATTCCAGAAAAGACACAGAGACACAGTGCAGGAGAGGAAGCTGGCCTGAGCAGAAGGTTCTTCCAGTGGTCATGTATGGATGTGAGAGTTGGACTATAAAGAAAGCTGAGTGCTTTTCTCTGATAATGAGTGATGTTGAGCATCTTTTCATGTGTTTGTTAGCCATCTGTATGTCTTCTTTGGAGATATGTCTATTTAGTTCTTTGGCCCATTTTTTGATTGGGTCATTGATTTTTCTGGAGTTGAGCTGTAGGAGTTGCTTGTATATTCTCGAGATTAGTTGTTTGTCAGTTGCTTCATTTGCTATTATCTTCTCCCATTCTGAAGGCTGTCTTTTCACCTTGCTAATAGTTTCCTTTGATGTGCAGAAGCTTTTAGTTATGTAAAGTTTAAAAATAAAATACAATTAAAAAAAAAAAAGAAAGCTGAGTGCTGAAGAATTGATACTTTTGAACTGTGGTGTTGGAGAAGACTCTTGAGAGTCCTTTGGTCTGCAAGGAGATTAAACCAGTCCATCTTAAAGGAAATCAGTCCTGAATATTCATTGGAAGTTGATGAGATGAGTTGGTGATGGACAGGGAAGCCTAGTGTGCTTCAGTCCATGGGGTCAAAAAGAGCTGGACGTGACTGAGCGACTGAACTGAATTGAATATCCTTCCTATCACTTGTTTCCACCTCAGTCCCCATCTCAGCTTGCCCCTCACCCTCCTGAATGCTTGGCACAGAGTGCCTGTGCCCCAGTGCTGGGTTCTCTTTGTCACATACACTCTTATTCTCCATGATCTCATTTAGTCTCATGGCTTTCAACACCATCTAATCACTGATGACTCTCAAATTATGTCTCCAACCTGACTTTCTATGGTGAACTCCAGACACACATGCAATTGCTTACTTAGTCTATCTTCTGGAGTATGCTGGAGGAATCTGAATCACAAATATCCAAAGTGGAATTTCTGAACTTTTCCCACAAACCAGCTCTACTTGAAATCTTACTCATTAAAGTGAATGGGGATTCAACTTTTTAATTGTTGAGGTAAAAAACCTAATGTTCAATCTATAAGCAAATATCAGATATGTAAAATTTGTGCTTAAATACTAATAATAGTGCATATATGGGAGCTGGAACTGAGAGGATGGACATACAGATGTGGGGACACATTTCACTTTCTATGTTAATTATTTTTAATATGTGAATCTATTCATGTTTGTGTGCTAAGTAGTTTCAGTTGTGTCCAACCCTTTGTGACCCCACTAACTGCAGCCCGCCAGGCTCCTCTGTCCATGGGATTCTCCAGGCAAGAATACTGGAGTGGGTTGCCATGCCCATATCGATGGCTTCTTCCCGACCCAGGTATCACACCAGCATCTCTTATGTCTCCTGTATTGGCAGGCAGGTTCTTTACCACTAGTGCCAGCTGGGAAGCCCATGAATGTATTACCTATAGAAAAGTTTACTTCATAGACTGAAGTAAATATGGATGCATTGCTCATAGGGGCAATGACACATGAAATGTTAACATATTACCTCCATGAGAAGAAAAAAATTGCATATGTGTATTTTTTGCAAGGAAAATTTAGAATTTTATTATCTGCATTATGATCCATACCATAAAAACAACACAATCTTTATCATTTGAGCAAAAAAACACCTTATATAGATGGAGTGCTGAAAAAAATCATTTATCTATTAATAAATTTCTGTGAGTATTTATTGCTTATTGTGCCACCAATTGAAAGTATTTATCTGTTAAAAAGCCCATAAAATTTAGATAAGCAATAAATCTCAAGAATTAAGTGCAGCCGCAATTTGATTCTATTCCTCCTGTTTGAATTCCCATCCTTAAAATTCAAAGCATACCAAACCACATTATAATATTTATATTTTAACTGTAATCACTATTTATCAAAATATTTTGGTTATAATATTTCAAAATATGCTGTTATAGGACCCTCAGTTTGGTTCAGTTCAGTCGCTAAGTCGACCCCATGAACTGCAGCATGCCAGGCCTCCCTGTCTATCACCAACTCCCGGAGTTTACTCAAACTCATCCCATTGAGTCGGTGATGCCATCCAACCATCTCATCCTCTGTTGTCCCCTTCTCCTCATGCCCTCAATCTTTCCCAGCATCAGGGTCTTTTCAAATGAGTCAGCTCTTCGTATCAGGTGGCCAAAGTATTGGAATTTCAGCTTCAGCATCAGTCCTTCCGATGAACACTTAGGACTGATCCCCTTTAGGATGGACTGGTTGGATCTCCTTGCAGTCCAAGGGACTCTCAAGAGTCTTCTCCAACACCACAGCTCAAAAGCATCAATTCTTCAGTGCTCAGCTTTCTTCACAGTCCAACTCTCACATCCATACATGACCACTGGAAAAACCATAGCCTTGACTAGACAGACTTTTGTTGGCAAAGTAATGTCTCTGCTTTTTAATATGCTGTCTAGGTTAGTCATAACTTTCCTTCCAAAGAGTAAGCGTCTTTTAATTTCATGGTTGCAATCACCATCTACAGTGATTTTGGAGCCCCCAAAAATAAAGTCTGGCACTGTTTCCACTGTTTCCCCATATATTTGCCATAAAGTGATGGGACCCCCAAAATAAAGTCTTTCACTGTTTCTACTGTTTCCCCATCTATTTGCAGTGACGTGATGGGACCAGATGCCATAATCTTAGTTTTCTGAATGTTGAGCTTTAAGCCAACTTTTTCACTCTCCTCTTTCACTTTCATCAAGAGGCTCTTTAGTTCTTCTTTACTTTCTGCCATAAGGGTGGTGTCATCTGCATATATGAGGTTAAGATTTTGCTTCATCGAGCTTAGCGTTTCTCATGATGTACTCTGTATATAAGTTATATAAGCAGGGTGACAATATACAGGCGTGACGTACTCCTTTTCCTATTTGGAGCCAGTCTGTTGTTCCATGTCCAGTTCTAACTGTTGCTTCCTGACCTACATATAGGTTTCTCAAGTGGCAGGTCAGATGGTCTGGTAAGAGTGGCGTCCGTGAGGAGATACCCCATGTCCAAGGTCAGGAGCGGCGGTGGTGAGGAGATATCCCATGTCCAAGGTAAGAGAAATCCCACTAAGACGGTAGGAACTTCAGGAAGAGAATAATAAAATGCTAAGTATTTAAGATACTGAAAATTTTTTTATCAATAATCCCATGGTGTAAGGTAGAGAAAATTATAAACAGTGGGTTTCCTTTTAACTTCTATCCAAAACAATCAGTGGTAGGAAAGCTGCGGAGTTCTGTTCTCAACTCTTATGGGTAGCAAGCTTGGAAGTCACCTGTCCCATAACAAACTGAAAATAACTGACTTCTTGGGTCCATTAGAGAATTTGGTCACAGGGCAAATGGTCACCTGAAATCTAAAGAGAATGGTGAAGCAACATCATCTTAGAGCAGAAACACTGAAGCATTAATTGGGTGGAACATTGAAATTATTTTGACAAATTTCTGGAAGCTTATTCTGCACTAATCAGCATGAGATTGAGAAAATCCTGGGAGCTACAGTTGTAGGGAGACCTCCTCATTATTATGGGTTTTATCTCCAGGGAAGCTACTAGGTTTTCATGGTGAAGATCAGAAACAAATCCCAGGGACGTCCCTAGTGGTGTAGTGGCTAAGACTCCACACTTCCTGAGGGGGATGCGGGGGGGGGGGTGGGCGGTCTGAGTTCAGTCCTTGGTACAGGAACTAGATCCCACATGCCGCAACTAAGAGTTCGTATGCTGCTGCAAGAAAGACAGAAGACCCCACCTGCCATGTTTAAGATAAAGAACAGACAAATAAGTGAAAATTTTTTTTTTTTAAAGAATCAAATCCCTTCATATTTCTGGCAGGAATAATGGAAAAATAACCATTTTGAAATATGTTCAAAGCATGACAAAGGACTTCTCTCCAACGGAAACAACTTTACCAGAACCTTATCTACATGGGCAAATGGCAATCAGCCAAACCCATATCTAACCTTCTGGAGATGGGGGGAAAAAAGCTAAGGAAGCAAAACAAAGTCATAGCTTAAGTACATAGGCCATTCTTTGACATAAATCATAGCAATATTATCAGGAAATCTGTCTCCAAAGGCAAGGGGAAAAAAGGGAAAAAATAAACAAATCAGATCTAATTAAACAAAAGTTTTTACTTAGCAAAACAAAAAATCACCAAAAGAAAAGACAATGTATGAATTGGAAAAAGTGTTAGTCACTCAGTTGCATCTGACTCTTTTGCAAACACATGGACAGTAGCCCACCAGGCTCCTCCATCCACGGCATTCTCCAGGCAAGAATATTGGAGTCGGTAGCCATTCTCTTTTCCAGGGAATCTTCCCGAACCAGGGATTGAACCCAGGTCTCCTTCACTGCAGGCAGATTCTTTACCAGCTGAGCTAACAGGGAAACCCTATGAATTGGAGAAAGTATTTGCAAATGATATGACTGACAAGGGGTTAAAATCCAAAATATACAAACAGCTCATACTACTCAATATAAAAAATTAGCAGAAGACCTGAAAAGACATATTTTTCCCAAGAAGATATTCAGATGCTAAATAGGTACATGAAAAGATTCCCAGTATAGTTGATCACCAGAGAAATGCAAATATTAATACAAACCACAGTGAGATATCACCTCATACCTGTCAGAATGGCAATCATCAAAAACATCACGAATAACTGTTGGTGAGAATGTGGAGAAAAGGCAACCTAGTAAACTATTGGTGGGAATATAAATTGGTGCAGCCCCTATAGAAAGCAGTATGGACTCTCCTCGAAAAACTAAAAAACTATATCTACCACATAAGCCAACAAATCTACTCTTGGGTATATATCTGAAGAAAATGAAAACACTAATTTGAAGAGGTACACGCACACCAATGTTCATAGCAGCATTATTTACAATTGCTGAGATCTGGAAACAACCTTAATATCCACCAACAGATGAATGCATAAAGAAGACAAGGTATAAAGGTATGTCTTATGATAGCTCCAATTCAAAGGCAGGTCCAGTTCTTTACAGCACTTTTCCCTCATGATGCTGTACTTTTGTCAGGGTTGATTTCTCTTCCAACACTGCTTAACTCTGCCCTTTATCCTAAGGACACAACATTCATCATTATGATTTGAGCCACAGACTGCCAGCAGGTCCAATGCTGTTTTGCTTTTCAGATGAGGAATGAGCTTGTTCACAATATCACAGAGAAAACAAAAATCCTCCTTTGTGCCAAAAAACACTCACATCCACCTTCCTCTTTAGGTTTTGGACACAGCATCTGCTCTGAACTTAACAGAAGCAGGGAAATTGTCAGAATGAAAACAGTATCAATTAAAATAGCCTGTTGAGTGCCAAGCCAGATTTGTTTTACAAATTAAAGCAAAGAGAACAGGACGCTGTGTTGTTTATAAGATGGAGGCAATTTCCTGGGGTTATTTTTAAACCATGAGTAGAACTTCTCCCTAGCCGTTAGGACCTTCACAGATAGGAACTCACATGTAGGACATAATGCTTAGAGGCAGCATAATGTGTAAGCAGGGTTCCCCAGTGACTCTGCGGTAAAGAGTCCACCTGCAATGCAGGAGATAAAACAGACACTTGCAGGAGATGTAACAGACACTGGTTCGATCCCTGGGTCAGGAAGACCCTCTGGAGGAGGGCACAGTAACCCACTCCAGTATTCTCGCCTGGAGAATCCCATGGACAGAGGAGCCTGGCAGGCTACAGTCTCATAGGGTCGCTCAGAGTCTGACACAACTGAAGTGAGACTGAGCATGTTCTCAGTGTGTAAGCAAGAGAATTTAGAGTAGTAGACAAAACTCTTAAAATAAGAAAATGAATGTGGTGCACTGATTATTAAAGCATTACTGTCTGACTTTAAAAGACTTGAAAAACTCAGGAAAGTATAAAGAGAAAGCAAATAACCTGCATTACTCAGCATTTTAGTAATTTTAAAACATATAATTTTACAGAGTTGAGATTTAAGTGAACACAGTGTTTTAGTTTGGCATGCCATTATGAGAATTTCTGCAGTTTTAATAGTCATCACTTACTTGGACTGGATAAAAGATATCCTAAATTTTTTTTTTTTTTTTTGCAGTTCCCCTATGGTAAACAATGTAAAGATATTCAACTTTAATTAAACCCTTAATTTTAATCACATAATAAGCAATATAATTATTTTCTTTTCAAAATGTTAATTAATAGTTTCAACTAATTGGTACACTGCATCCTCCAGGGGTGAAGGAGCCATTCTGATGAAAAGCATCCTTGTATTTCTTTAATATGAAAACTCAGTCACCACATTTACCATCAGATGGTCCCTCATGGTCGGATTTTCACATGTACAAAAGATGTGTGCTGTAGAAGTGTGTGTATTTGTAAACGGGATGAGGATGTTTAGGGAAAAATCGTATTTCCAATTTTCTCCTTTCAGTATTTTTTAAATGACATTTAGAAAAGACTGATTCACACGCTGAGGTTCTTGTGGAAGAGCCTTTAGAAATAGATGAAAATAAAGCCTTTTCTTTTTGTTTATAGTACATATATTGTGATCCCTTCCCCCCCAAGAAGGTATATATTAAGTCGCTTCTGTCGTGTCTGACTCTTCTATGACCCCATGGACTGTAGCCCGCCAGGCTCCTCTGTTCATGGGATTCTGCAAGCAAGAACACTGGAGTGGGTTGCCATGCCCTCCTCCAGGGGATCTTCCTGACCAGGGATTGAACCCGAGCCTCTTGCATAGGCAGGTGGATTCTTTACCATTAGTGCTACCTGGGATCCTTACTGATAGCCCATAGGAAAACTGAATCAAACCCCGAAGAAATAACTCTAATACTTATCTATCATGCTTTTACTGTATGCCTGTTTTAGTTCCGATTCTGCAGTTTCTTTAAGCAAAAATATGATGATGTAGTTTCAAGTTATGAGAAGCAAAATAAATGCAATAGATAAAGCACAAAAGAAAATTAAAACAGTATTAATTTAGCTAAATTTATACTTGCTGACAGTAATAAGAGTAAGAACAACTCATTTATTAATTGATAAATTAAGCGTATTCACATTGATTTGAAACCATGCATATTTAATGGAGCTTAACTTTGCCTACCTATCATTTTTGTTGGAAAAATACCACTTGGACTTTATTTGACGGCTAATAAGCCCCAAAAGAGTAGGAGGACTGAATAGTACATGTCAACTACAGAGGACTATATTTTTCTTTTCAGTACAATGAGCCTTATGTGACAAGTTCTTATACTTTCAAAGCTCTCTATGGCATAATTCTGCCTGTAATAAACATGTTCTTTTTAAAAATATCTATTTCCATGTCACAGAAAGTAAAACACTAACAAAATGTAACAACTATAGAAAGACTCATTATATAAACCGAGCTTCCCTTCAAATTTCCTTCTGCTTCTTTCTGGATGAAAATCCATGTTAAAATCGTACACAGCACTCCTGTATTCCCTGTCATAGTCTTCAAGCAGTGAAAAAACAAAGAAAAGAAAAAGAGTTTTCAGGACTTTCCTGTTAGCCCAGTGGTTAAGATTTTGCCTTCCAATGCAGGGAGTATGGATTTGATCCTTGGTTGGGAAGCTAAGATTCTACGTGCATAGTGGACAAAAAACAAAAACATAAAACAAAAGCAGTATTCTAACAGATTCGATAAATAATTTTAAAATGGTCCACATCAAAAAATTTTTCAAAAAAACAAAAAGAGTTTTTTCTCTCACCCTTGAGTATTTTCTCCTTTGTTAGCATTTTTGTCTCTTATCTTTTCCATTAAAGTGATAAACTAGTGATGTAAAGCTTATCACAACTGACTTAAAGGTAATGATTTGCGAAGGATTAGTTCAGCTTTGTTTGTAATACATTTAGATGATTTTAAACTTTTTTTCACATATTGTACTTTTGATATACTATTTTATTCTAAAATATTCTAAAAAATGGAACTTTAAGTCATTAGACTAAGCAGTGCATTTATAATAGAAAAGAGAGATAAAGGCATTGTGTATCCCTTCAAATACTCTGTATATGTACTGATTGTGATACTTGAAATTCCACTGGAAAAGAAATGACTCAGCAGAGAATCATGTACATTGTATAAACCAAATAAATGTCTACAAAATAAATTATCTCAAAGAAAATACACTAATACCAAAATATGTTGTTGTTATTGTTGTTGTTTAGTTGCTAAGTCATGTCTGACTCTTTCATGACCCCATGGACTGTAGCCCAACAGGCTCCTCTGTCCATGGGATTTCGCAGGTGAAGACACTGAAGTGGGTTGCCATTTCTTTCTCCAGGGGATCATCCCGACCCAGGGATTGAACCTGTGTCTCCTGCATTGGTAGACGGATTCTTTACCACTGAGCCATCAGGGAAGACCAAAATATAAATATACTTATTTATTTTCCTATACTTCCAAAATGTTTAAGTTCATTCAAAAAATCACTGATGATACAAGATGAAGTCATTAAAAAACAATTCTTCACTTTAGATCATTGGAGATATATTTAGATAGAAGTCCCTGACCAAGGAGCCCTCCATTCAGATGATCTGAGAAGGGACAACTGTGTCCTTCAGGCTGTGCTTGAAATTTTTTTAAAATTAATTTAAAAAATTAATTGGCATATAATTGATTTACAATGTTGTGTTAGTTTCTGCTGTGCAGCAAAGTGACTCAGTTATACATATGCATGAGGTGGATGCATGAGTGTTCAGTTGTGTCCGACTTTTTAAAGCCCCCATGGACCATAACCTTCAAGGCTCCTCTCTCCATGGGATTATCCCAGCAATAATACATATGCATATACCCACTTTTTGAGATTCTATTCCCATAAAGGTCATTAGAGAGTACTGGGTGGAGTTCCCTGTGCTATCCAGTAGGTCCTTATTAGCTATCTATTTTATATATAGTAGCATGTATATGTCAATCCCAATCTCCTCCTCCACCTTTGTATATGGATCTGTATGTTGTATGCTGAGTTCAGCCCTGTGCGACTCTGCGACCCTGTGGACTGTGTCCCACCAGGCTCTTCAGTCCATGGGATTCTCCAGGCAAGAGTACTCAAGTGGGTTGCCATGCCCTCCTCCAGGGGATCTTCCCAACCGAGGGATCGGATCTGTATCTCTTATGTCTCCTGCATTTGCAGGTGGGTGTGTATGGACATACTTGATCTTAACTACTTGAAACATAATTGTGTCATAGTTAGATAGAGAACAGAATGATTGCAACACAAATGGCATTCAAAATTTTTCTGCTACGAAATTTTAAAGCACTCAGAGCAGATCTTAGTTTTAAAATACCAATTACAAGGAATAGACAGATACAAAGGACATATATTTTCACTTTTTATAAAATATTTAATATATATTAATATATTTAATTATAAAATGCAAATATGCAATGATATAATTTTATCATAATCAAATTCAAATAATGCACATTAACCCAGGGAAAAGGTTTGAAAATCATATACCAGAAAAGTGGTCAACATCACTTTTTGACAGTCTGATATTTCCCCTTAATATGGAATAAATGTTTTCAATTAAACATACATGAAACTGTATGTAATTTACAAAAATCCCTTCTCCTCCCTTAGGTTTTTCTAGTCTCAGGTAATGGTACCTTCATACACACCAATAACTCAAACTCTGTATTACAAATGTGTAAAACAACCTCACCTAAAAGGGGTATGGGAGGAATATGCTGAACTTTGAAAGTCACTGTATACTTTGAAGTCTAAAGGAACTCTACATAACAACTTACTCTATGTAATCCAGTTGTTACCCCAGGAGTGCAAAATAATTCTGAAATCTTTATGTACATATACGGACTTTGCTGGTGGCTCAGACAGTAAAGAAACTACCTGCAATGAAGGAGACCTGGGTTCTCTCCCTGGGTCAGGAAGATCCCCTGGAGCAGGGCTTGGCAACCCACTCCATATTCTTGCCTGAAAAACCCCATGGACAGACAAGCCTGTCAGGCTACACAGTCCATGAGGCTGTGACAGAGTCGGACAAGGCTAAATGATTGACACACATATGCAAGCATCTTTCCCATCACATTCTTTCAAGGGTACAGGCCATGAATGTGCATTGACTAGTAAAAGGGCTGATCCAAAACTAGGTAGAAAATGTATAAGACCAGAGTATTTTTTAGTGCCAGAAACTAAGGTTATGCTAAAAAAAAATCAAAATCAAAACCCAAACTGAACCAAAGTAAAACAGAAAGACCCACAATAATGAGAATATACCAAACGAACAAAGGACACAATGGTAAGAGATCCAAATGGCCAATGCTAGAACAAGATTAATAACATATTTTTGTAATGTAACTCAGAGGTTAAAATAAATTTGCATTAGTCCATACTGATATAAAGAAATGGCTTATTAGAGAAATAAATGGGGGACTGTGGACAATTTTCATTCCAATCCCAAAGAAAGGCAATGCCAAAGAATGCTCAAACTACTGCACAATTGCACTCACCTCACACGCTAGTAAAGTAATGCTCAAAACTCTCCAAGCCAGGCTTCAGCAATATGTTAACCGTGAACTTCCTGATGTTCAAGCTGGTTTTAGAAAAGGCAGAGGAACCAGAGATCAAATTGCCAACATCCGCTGGATCATAGAAAAAGCAAGAGAGTTCCAGAAAAACATCTATTTCTGCTTTATTGACTATGCCAAAGCCATTGACTGTGTGGATCACAACAAACTGTGGAAAATTCTGAAAGAGATGGGAATACCAGACCACCTGATCTGCCTCTTAAGAAATTTGTATGCAGGTCAGGAAGCAACAGTTAGAACTGGACATGGAACAACAGACTGGTTCCAAATAGGAAAAGGAGTTTGTCAAGGCTGTATACTGTCACCCTGTTTATTTAACTTCTATGCAGAGTACACCATGAGAAACGCTGGACTGGAAGAAACACAAGCTGGAATCAAGACTGCTGGGAGAAATCTCAATAACCTCAGATATGCAGATGACACCACCCTTATGGCAGAAAGTGAAGAGGAACTAAAAAGCCTCTTGATGAAAGTGAAAGAGGAGAGTGAAAAAGTTGGCTTAAAGATCAAAATTCAGAAAACGAAGATCATGGCATCCGGTCCCACCACTTCATGGGAAATAGATGGGGAAACAGTGGAAACAGTTTCAGACTTTATTTTTCTGGGCTCCAAAATCACTACAGATGGTGACTGAAGCCATGAAATTAAAAGATGCTTACTCCTTGGAAGGAAAGTTATGACCAACCTAGATAGCATATTCAAAAGCAGAGACATTACTTTGCCAACAAACGTCCGTCTAGTCAAGGCTATGGTTTTTCCTGTGGTCATGTATGGATGTGAGAGTTGGACTGTGAAGAAGGCTGAGCGCCAAAGAATTGATGCTTTTGAACTGTGGTGTTGGAGAAGACTCTTGAGAGTCCCTTGGACTGCAAGGAGATCCAACCAGTCCATTCTGAAGGAGATCAGCCCTGGGATTTCTTTGGAAGGAATGATGGTAAAGCGGAAACTCCAGTACTTTGGCCACCTCATGCGAAGAGTTGACTCATTGGAAAAGACTCTGATGCTGGGAGGGATTGGGGGCAGGAGGAGAAGGGGACGACAGAGGACGAGATGGCTGGATGGCATCACTGACTCGATGGACGTGAGTCTGAGTGAACTCCGGGAGTTGGTGATGGACAGGGAGGCCTGGTGTGCTGCGATTCATGGGGGTCGCAAAGAGTCGAACATGACTGAGCGACTGATCTGACTGATCTGATCTGTGGACAATTTATAGTGACAGTGCACACTTAAGGAGGTGGTACATGACTCTTCACTCTAAGTGTGGCTTACAGACAGTGACTTCCTCCCAAAGAGTGTAGTGTGGAAGTAGAGTACGGGAAATCACTTTACAATGACCATCACCACTTTAGACACATAAGCAAAGTGAACGTCGAGTGAAGCTCACACTGATAGAATGTGATGTGACTGGCAGTTTACCTCTGTGGTCCTCCTCCTAAAACCCATAACCGTAGTGTAATCATGAGAAAAAAACATCAGTCAAATCCCAATTAAGAAACATTTTACAAAATAGCTGAGGAATATTCTTGAAATCTGTCAAGGTCGTCAGAAACAAGGACATTCAAAGAAACTGGCACAGTCATGAAGAGCTAAGGAAATGTGATAACCAAATGCAAGGACTCAATGTAATGTGATATCCTGAATTTAGTTTAAAAATGAAGGACATTGTCATAAACTATGATGTTGTGTGCAAGCTAAGTCGCAGTCGTGTCCTCCTCTTTGCGAACCCATAGACTAGCCTACCAGGCTCCTCTGTCCATGGGATTTCCCAGGCAAGAATCCTGGAGTGGGTTATCATGCACTCCTCTAGGGGGTCTTCCCAAACTAGGGATCAGACTCAGGTCTCTTATGTCTTCTGCATTGGCAGGTGGGTTATTTTAGTTAATACTAACATATTGGAACTTCCCTGGTGGTCTGGTAGTTAGAACTTCGCCTTCCAGTGCAGAGAGCATGAGTTCAATCCCCAGTCAGAGAACTAAGATCCCGTGGGCCTTGTGGCCAAAAAAGCAAAACATAAAACCAGAATCATTATTGTAACAGATTCAATTAAGACTTTAAAAATATGGTCCACATAAAAAATCTTTAAAAAAGAGTTACTTATGAAAAAAATCCTAATGCACCAATACTGGTTCATTACTGCGGTGTTAGTCACTCAGTCGTGTCTGACTCTTTGTGACCCCATGGGCTGTAGCCTGCCAGGCTGCTCTGTCCATGGAATACTCCAGGCAAGAATACTGCAATGGGTTGCCATGCCCTTCTCCAGGGATCGTCCTGACTCAGGAATTGAACCCCGGTCTCCCACATTGCAGATAGGCTTTTTACCATTTGAGCTGCCTGGGAAGCCCATTGGTTCACTGGTTGTGACAGATACAGTGCATTAGTCATGTCAGTTACGTATCAATTAATATAAGATGTTAAAGACAGAAAAAAATTTCTGTACTATCTTTTCAATTTTTCAGTAAATCTAAAATTATCTGAAAACAAAGTTTATTTAGAAAAAAAATTTAAATGTAAAACAAGTTAGACATAAAAAGATACATACCATGGAGACCCATTTGTGTGAGAGTCAAGGAAACAGTATTGTAACTTCTAGTATATTAGCAATTTGCTGGGGCCAAGGATGGAGACTGAGGACTTACTCTGTTGATCTGAAGGAATATTTGAGGGTGATAAAAGCATTCTTTATATTATGTTGCTGTGTGTGTGTGCATGTATTTGTCAAATGCATTAAACTGTACAGCTAAAATGTATAGATTTTATTGTATGTAAATCATATCTCAATAAAGTAACTTTCTTTAAAAAAGGAAAAAATAATACCTTGCTAAATATGTGTAATATAACCATACTCCTGGGTAGAGAGAATCTATCTTGCAAAATTGAGAAAAGATTTATTTATTACTCCACATACCATAGATTGCTATTAAAAAAACAGCTTATGACTGATTTGCTTCATCTTCCTTCAGACAAATGTTTTTGTTTGTTTGTTTCTTAATGATTAGAGACTTTTTCTTTTGTGATTTTGCTTTGACCTTTTCATTATGTGACTACTTCCTTTGTGGAAAATGACCCTCTCAGAGGGCCTTTCTGGAAAAAAAAAATAATATAATTCATTATGCTATACAAAATTAAGATAATAGAAATAGTAACTATGTGGCTAGAATACATTTCAAATAAAGAGATTCATACATGCCATTTAATCTTGTTCTGAAAGCCTCTCCAATTAAATAAGAAGCCAAGAGAGCTACTAATAACAGAAGGTGGAACACCACAGTGAAGTGTGGGTGCTGACTTCTTAAACTAACAGGAAAAGAACAGCTTTTTAATTGGACTGGATGCTGTTTTGCTAAAGTCACCAGGAAAAAAAAAAAGGATTATGCCTTGGCAGCAAAATACTTCCTGTCCGTACCAATGATAAAGAATGAAATAGAAAAAAAAAAAATCCTTTTCTTTCCATAGGGACTATTGACAATCATGTGTAGTCATTCAGACATGCATTTACTGGTGCCCATGAGGTACAGACGGAGAAGGAAATGGCAACCCACTCCAGTGTTCTTGTCTGGAAAATCCCATAGACAGAGGAGCTTGGCGGGCTACAGTCCGTGGGGTCACAAAAGAGTTGGACACGACTTAAGTGACTAAACAAAAATGAGGTGCAGTACACCAGACATGAGGATACACTTTTCTCTTATAAATCCCTCTGATGCCTGGTGGAAGCCAAGTTGATAACAATCTCAAGCCAAAGAATTTGTCCACTTCTTTGCAGAGCCCACAAGTGATCTAGACTTCTGTGTGGGCTAGTATTTTTAAAGAATGAGGCAATATTTGAACTGAATAAAGGTCATATGTAGCTTTACTTGAAATATAAACAGATTTTCTTTTATCCTAAAAATACTCTAGCTCCATAAACATCCTAATCTGAAAGCTGCTCATGTGAGTCAGATGTTGGAATTACCAAATGACCAGTGTAAATTCTATAGCAATACTATACAATAGAAGGAAGATACCCTCTTCCTTTCTAGCTTCCCTTTCATAATTAAATGCAGAAACAAAAACATAAAACACTTTATTCTAATAATTAGTGCACATTTTCCTCTGACATATGGCACTTCAATAAAACTAAAGTTCAGAATTTCATTTTCATGAAAATGTTTTCATTACAGTTAATGAAGGAGGCATTGGTGGATTGAAACTTTCCTCAGATATAAAATGAAGATAATTAGTGGTCTTGCTTTAAAAATAGCAACTATATAATCTTGAAATTGGTGCAAAGGTATCATTTAATAGATAAAAGTTCAATAAAATAAGGAATGCAAATAAAGCTATCATTCTTATAAACAGGAAATTTTACATCATGTTGCCTAAAGGATTCTCGATCCAGATAAAGTGAATTAATTCAAAGTATATTTTTAAAAAGTTTTAATTGGTAGATAATTGCTTTACAATGTTGTGTTGTTTTCTGCCATACAACATCACAAATCAGTCATAATTATATATCTATATCTATATCTATATCTATCTATCTATATATATCTATGTATGTGTGTGTGTGTGTGTGTGTGTATAGCTCCTCCCTCTTAAATCTCCCTCCTAACCCCCACCCATTTCTGCCCCTTCATGTCCTCACAGAACTCCAGGCTGGGTTCCCTGTGTTATATACCAGCTTACCACTAGCCATTTATTTTACACTTGGTAAGTACTGCAAGGAGATCCAACCAGTCCATTCTGAAGGAGATCAGCCTTGGGATTTCTTTGGAAGGAATGATGCTAAAGCAGAAACTCCAGTACTTTGGCCACCTCATGCGAAGAGTTGACTCATTGGAAAAGACTCTGATGCTGGGAGGGATCGGGGGCAGGAGGAGAAGGGGACGACAGAGGATGAGATGGCTGGATGGCATCACTGACTCGATGGACGTGAGTCTGAGTGAACTCCGGGAGTTGGTGATGGACAGGGAGGCCTGGCGTGCTGCAGTTCATGGGGTCGCAAAGAGTTGGACACGATTGAGCGACTGAACTGAACTGAACTGAAGTATATACATGTCAAAACTACTCTCTCAACTCATCCCACCCTCTCCTCTCCTGCTGTGTCCATGAGTTCATTCTTTATGTCTGTGTCTCCATTCCTTCTCTGAAAATAGGTTCATCGTACCATTTTTACAGATTCTAAATATACGCTTTAATATACTATATTTGTTTCTCTCTTTCTGACTTACTTTGTATAACAGGCTGTACATTCATCCGTCTCACTACAGTTGACTCACATTCATTCCTTTTTATGACTAAGTAACATTCTATTGCACAATATAACTTCTTTATCAATTCATCTCTTAATGGACATCTAGGTGACTTCCATGCTGTGGCTATTGTAAATATTGCTGCAATGAACATTGGGGTACATGTGGTTTTTTTATTGTGGTTTTCTCAGGGTATATGCCCAGTAGTGGAATTGTTGGGTCATATAGTAGCTCAGATGGTAAAGAATCTGCCTGCAATGTATGAGACCCAGGTTAGATTTCTGGGTTGGGAGGATCCCTTGGAGAAGGGAATGGCTACCGACTTCTTTATTGTTGCCTGGAGAATTCCATGGACAGAGCAACCTGACAGGCTACAATCCATGGGGTTGCCAAGAGTTGCACACTACTGAGCAACTATCACTTTCACTTTAATGGTAGCTTTATTCCTGATTATTTAAAGAAATTTCTATACCATTCTCCATAGTATCTGTATCAATTTACACTCCCACCAACTGTGCAAGAGTGTTCCCATTTCTCCACATACTCTCCGGCATTTATTGCTTGTAGATTTTTTGATGATGGCCATTTTGACTGGTGTGAAGTGATATCTCACTGTGGTTCTGATTTGCATTTATCTAATAATGAGTGATGCTGAGCATCTTTTCATGTGTTTATTGGCCATTTGTATGTGTTCTAAGCGTCCATTTAGGTATTCTTCCCATGTTTTAATTTCTTGTTATTCAGTCACTCAGTGTGCAACTCTTTGCAACCCAATGGACTGCAGTATACCAGGCTGCCCTGTCCTTCACTGTCTCCCAGAGCTTGCTCAAATGCATGTCCATTGAATCAGTGATGTCATCCAACCATCTCATCCTCTGTTATCCCCTTCTCTTCCTGCCTTCAATCTTTCCCAGCATCAGGGTCTTTTCTAATGAGTCAGCTCTTCACATCATGTGGCCAAAGTAGTGGAGCTTCAGTTTCAGCATCAGCCCTTCCAATAAATATTTAGAATTGATTTCCTTTATGATTGACTAGTTTGATCTCCTAGTAGTTCAAGGGATTCTCAAGAGTCTTCTCCAACACCACAATTCAAAAGCATCAACTCTTCAGCACTCAGCCTTCTTTATGGTCCAACACTCATATCCATACATGACCCCTAGAAAAACCATAGCTTTGACTATATGATCTTTGTTGGCAAAGCAAAGTCTCTGTTTTTTAATATGATGTCTAGGTTTGTCATAGCTTTTCTTCCAAGGAGCAAGCATCTTTTAATTTAATGGCTGCAGTCACCATCTGCAGTGATTTTGGAGTCCAAGAAAATAAAGTCAAGAAAATAAATGGCCTAGTGGTTTTCCCACTCTTTCTTCAATTTAAGTCTGAATTTTGCAATAAGGAGTTCATGATATGAGCCACAGTCAGCTCCTTGTCTTGTTTTCACTGACTGTATAGAGATTCTCTATCCTTGACCGCAAAGAATATAATCAATCTGATTTTGGTATTGATCATCTGGTGATGTCCATGTGTAAAGTCATTTTTTGTGTTGTTGGAAGAGGGTGTTTGCTATGACCAGTGCCTTCTCTTGGCAAAACTCTGTTAACCTTTGCCCTGCTTCTTTTTGTATTGCAAGGCCAAACTTGCCTGTTAATCCAGATACCTCTTGACTTTCTACTTTTGCATCCAGTCCCCTATGATGAAAAAGACATTTTTTTGGGTGTTAGTTCACACTGTTTCATGAACAGTATGAAAAGGCAAAGATATATGACACTTGAAGATGAACTCCTCATGTTGGTAGGTGCCCGATATATAGTACTGGAGAAGAGTCGAGAAATAGCTCCAGAAGAGGCTGAGCCAAAGTGGAAACAACACCCAGGTGTGGATGTGACTGGTGAAAGAAGCAAGGTCCGACGATGTAAAGAACAATATTGCATAGGAACCTGGGATGTTCGATTCATGAATCAAGGTAAATTGGAAGTGGTCAAACAGGAGATAGCAAGAGTGAATATCAACATTTTAGGAATCAGTGAACTAAAATGGATGGGAATGGGTGAATTTAATTCAGATGACCATTACATCTACTACTGTGGGCAAGAATCCCTTAGAAGAAATGGAGAAACCATCATTGTCAACAAAAGAGTTCAAAATGCAGTACTTGGGTGCAATCTCAAAAAATGACAGAATGATCTCTGTTTGTTTCCAAGGCAAACCATTCAATATCACAGTAAGCCAAGTCTATGCCCCAACCACTAATGCCAAAGAAGCTGAAGTTGAATGGTTCTCAGAAGACCTAATGATCTTCTAGATCTAACACCAAAAAAAGATGTCCTTTTTCATCATTTTTTGATTGGGTTGTTTGTTTTTCTAATCTCAAGCTGCATGAATCGCTTATATAGTTTGAAGATTAATCCTTCAAAATGTCAGTTGTTTCATTTACAATTATTTTCTTCCATTCTGAGATGTGTCTTTTCATCTTGTTTATAATTTTATTTGCTATGCAAAAGCTTTTAAATTTTATTAGATCCCATTTGTTTATTATTGTTTTTACTTCCATTACTCTAGGAAGTTGGTCAAAGAGGATCTTGGTGCAATTTATGTCAAAGAGTATTCTGCCTATGTTTTCCTCTAAGAGTTTAAAAGTTTCTGACCTTATATTCAAGTATCAAGCTACATGTTTTCATTTAATGATCTGCCTACCAAGATTTTGGAGACCATTTTTAGTGGAATGGAACAGAAAGTGCTATTTTAAAAGTAAGTGGAAATTTTGAAATAAAGTTTACAAGTGTGCGTGTGTGCTAAGTCGCTTCAGTCATGTCCAACTCTTTGCAACCCCACGGTCTGTAGTCTGCTCCTCTCTTCATGGGGTTCTCCAGGCAAGAATACTGGAGTGGGTTGCCATTCTTTCTCCAGGGGATCTTCCTGACCTAGGGATCAAATCCTTATCTCTAACGTCTCCTGCATTGGCAGGTGGGTTCTTTACCATTAGCATCACCTTACAACTAGTGCTTGTTAAATTGGTAAGATTTTAATCAATACTTGTATTGAAAATTCATGTTTGGGTTGTGCCCTCATTTCTGGGTTCCAATCATATAGCAAGGATGGAGAAATTTGATGAGGAGCGTCTCAGTGTGCCAAAAGTATAAATGGAAGACAAAGTTTAAAGTCTTAACAAAAACTGTGGACCTGCTGAGCCATGGGTCTGCAAATAGGATCAGGGAGAGCAGAGTTTAACTCTGCAAAGTAGAGGAAGTGACACACATGGGACAGAGAATGAAGGGTACTCACTGTTTGAAACTGGGGCTAAGATGCAAATAAAAAGAGGCTGAAAAGAACTGGGGGTATATGTTGCCTGGGTCACAGATTTATGTAAAGGTGCATTCCAAGAAAGACATTAATTTACTGCCTTACAGCCAGAGCCTGCATCAATTCTCCAGTATAACAAGAGGGTCTGGAAGGAGATCCATAGGGGCCAGATGAAAGCAACAAAGGAAAAGCTAAACAGAAGCCATGATAGAAAGTCCCAAGGCTTATTAAATGCTTATGTGTCCAGTACTGCTTTTAGTGACTTACAATTATTACCTTATTTCATCCTAATAGTCCTAATGAGGAGCCCAAGCAAGACTCACATTTAAGGTTGACTCTGACAAGAAATAATCGAAAACATGTTAGAAAAACAAATACAAAGAAGAAGTGAACAATGTTTTATCACTCTGCTGCAGCTGCTGCTGCTAAGTTGCTTCAGTCGTGTCCAACTCTGTGCAACCCCATAGACGGCAGCCCACTAGGCTCCTCTGTCCCTGGGATTCTCCAGGCAAGAATAGTGGAGTGGGTTGCCATTTCCTCTAGATAGAATTAAAGTCATAGATCAATTTAAACGTAACTTTTTTCATTTAGGACTTCCTCCTTTTCCCTAAACAAACAAAACAATGAGGAAAAGATATCTTTAAATATATTAAATCAACATACAAGAATCAATGCAACAGTGGCTGTTAGATGAAAGCAACTTAATAAAAAAATCCTATAAAGGGTAACTATGTTCAAAATATTTTAAAGGTAAGCTAAATACATATATACTGTGTAATACATATGTACACAATATATATTGTCACATAATATATATGTAGAAAATGTATAGTATATGCATATCTTATACTGTAGCAACATCATGTATTATATATATTATATATAAATGGCAAAAAAGCTATTTTCAAATACGTACTATATATGAATTCTCCAGAACTCCGAATTCAAGAGTATCAAACCCACACACCTTAAATACTCCATACTGAAACTAAAGACATAAAGGCTAAGGAAAAATAAAATTAAATGCTAACATAGAAGAGATTACCTAAGGGTAATGGACAATTAGATGAACATCAGTATTTCATTTGCATTGCGAAATTCTAGAAAGCAATGAAATAAAATATTCCAAGTGCTGAGAGAAAATAACTATCACTTGTAATATATTCAAATACAGATATATTCAATAATTAGAGCAGAGAATATCTGCTGATCACCTAGAAATACAAAAAGCCAGAGAAAATGAATGGGATGTGGTTAAGAGCAGATATTCTGTAGCTGGATTGCTGGATATGAATCTGCTGCTGCTGCTTAGCAGCTTCAGTTGTGTCCGACTCTGTGTAACATCATGGACTCTACCCCACAGGTTCCTCTGTCCATGGGATTCTCCAGACAAGAATACTGGAGTGGGTTGCCATGCCATACTCCAAGGGATCTTCCCAACCAAAGGATTGAACCCATGTCTTGTGTCTACCTACACTGGCAGGTGGGTTCTTTATCACTAGTGTTACCTGAGGAGCCAGGTTATGAATCTGGGTTTGGCTAATTATTAGCTAGGTAAGCTTGGGCAAGTTACTTAACCGTTCTGATTCCTTATTTCTCATCTATAAATATGAGGATAAATGTATGCTATGGTATTGTGATGAGGATTAAGTGAGTTGATACAGGCATAGCACTTAAAATACTGCATGGTACACAATTAATATGCTACACTGGGGTCCCCAAGCCCCAGACCATGGACTGGTACCAGTTAGGAACTGGGCTGAACAGCAGGAAGTGAGAGGTGGGCAAGCAGGTGAAACTTCATGTTTATTTACAGCCACTCCCCATCTCTCTCATTTCCTCCTAAGCTCTGCCCCCTGTCAGATCAGTGGCAGCATTAGATTCTCATGGTACTGCAGATCCTACTGTGAACTTCACATATGACCGATCCAGGTTGAGTGCTCCTTACGAGAATCATCCTGAAACCATCCCCTCTCCATTCCTGCTCCATGGAAACATTGTCTTCCTCAAAACCAGACCCTGGTACCGAAAAGGTTGAAGACTGCTGTGCTATATGGTATGTATATATATATATATGGTGAATGTGTGTATATACATGGATGTATATGTATACACTTACATGCATATGTATATATGTGTATGTATGTATGTGGGGCTTCCCCAGTGACCCAGTGAGAAAGAATCTGCCTACAATTCAGGAGACACGAGTTCCATCCCGGGGTAGGGAAGATCCCCTGGAGGAGAGCATGGCAACCCACTCCAGTATTCTATCTTGCCTGGAGAAGCCCATGGACAGAGGAGCCTGGCAGGCTATAGTCCATAACTTCACAAAGATTCAGATATGACTAAAGCAACTGAGCACACACACACACACACACACACGGAGGTGTGTATGAGGAATGTAACTATTAAATGTAACATTTATGGTTTTTTTATTAAAAAAAAATGAAAGGTTTAAGGAAACGTTACATTACAGTTAAACAATAGAAATTATAATGGTGAGTGACAGTGTAACAAAGTGGCTACAACAAGCATAGAAAAGGAACCAGATGGCCTTGACTCAAATCCTGGTTTCCATCTGACTGACTATATAACCTTGAAGAGTTCACATAATCTCTGTTTCATTTTCTTCATGGAAAAAACAATGGCAATAGTAATATAGACCTCACTGGATAACTGTAAAGATAAAACACAGTTAATATGACATGTATAACAATGTAATTGTAAATGAATACACTTAATCTACACCTATTACATGAATGAAAATAAAAATCAGAATGTTAAATGAATGAAAGGCATGGCATAGAATGCTACAGGAACGATATCATTGTTGAAAAGACATTAATTTCTTTGTTATATATTTTTGCAATCATATGAAGTAACACTACTTGACATGTAAGGACAATGAGGAAAAGACATGGGATGCAAAGGGGCGAAAGAAGCCTACACGGGTTTATTTCTTTAGAAAAGATCTGAAGCTCATAAGCTGTTTTATATTTGTTTAATCTGAGTAGTGAATATTGGTTGCCCATTATATTTCTATAATTTATGAATATTAAAATTACTTATTTTAAAATTATCAGATAAAACAAATTGTTCTATATTTTTCTGTGCTCTAAATAGTTTAATAATACAGGTTGTTAAAACTTTTCCATAAAATAATCTTTGTCTGGCATATTTTTCAATAGTAGATCTTTAACTTTTGGTGAATTTCATGTGTATTTCAATGTGAGTAACTAAAATAATATTTCTTACTCACAGGTTTATTATAAAAAGATCCAACAGATCTTGGTAAAAGGATCTGAATTTGTATTGTTCTAATAATTTGTATATTCTTAGTGTATAAATGCGGAGAAGGCAATGGCACCCCACTCCAGTAATCTTGCCTGGAGAATCCCATGGACAGAGGAGCCTGGTGGGCTGCAGTCCATGGGGTCGCTAAGAGTCGGACATGACTGAACGACTTCACTCTCACTTTTCACTTTCATGCATTGGAGAAGGAAATGGCAACCCACTCCAGTGTTCTTGCCTGGAGAATCCCAGGGACAGGGGAGCCTGGTGGGCTGCCATCTATGGGGTCGCACAGAGTCGGACACGACTGAAGCAACTTAGCAGCAGCAGAAGCAGTGTATAAGTGAGTATGTTTGGAAACTTAGGTTAATGTTGTAAAACATTGAAGCATAGCATATAGAAAAGAGATTGGTCTATAGTACATGCTCTATAAATTATATTGTTATTCAGTTACTAAGTCATATCTGACTCTTTGTGATCCCATGGATTGCAGTACACCAGGCTCCTCTGTCCTCCACTATTTCCCATTTGCTCAAATTCATGTCCATTGAGTCGTTGATGCTATCTAACCATCTCATCTTCTGCAACTCCCTTCTTTTGCCTTCAATCTTTCCCAGCATCAGGATCTTTTCCAGTGAGTTGGCTCTTCACATTAGGTGGCTGAAGTATTGGAGTTTCAACTTCAGCATCAGTCCTTCCAATGAATGTTCAAGGTTGATTTCCTTTAGCACTAACTGGTTTGATATACTTGCTGTCCAAGGGACTCTCAAGGGTCTACTCCAGCACCACAGTTTAAAAGCATCAATTCTTAGGTCCTCAGTCTTCTTTATGTACCAAATCTCACATCCATACCAGACTACTGGAAAAACCATAGCCTTGATTATACGAACCTTTGTCAGCAAAGTGAATTCTCTGCTTTTTAATATGCTGTCTAGATTTGTCATAGCTTTCTTCCAAGAAGCAAGCATCTTTTAATTTCATGGCTGCAGTCATGGTCACAGTAATTTTGGAGCCCAAGAAAAGAAAATCTTCCACTATTTCTACTTTATCTCCATCTATTTGCCATGAAGTGATGGGACCAGATGCCATGATCTTAGCTTTTTTGAGGTTGAGTTTCAAGCCAGCTTTTTCACCCTTCTCTTTCATCCTCATGAAAAGGCTCTTAATTTCTCTTTGCTTTCTGCCATTAGAGTGGTATCATCTGTGTATCAGAGGTTGTTGATATTTCTCCCAGCAATCTTGATTCCAGTTTGTGCTTCATGCAGCCTGGCATTTCACATGACGTACACCACACAGAAGTTAAATAAGCAGAGTGACAATATACAGCCTTGATGTACTCCTTTCCCAATTTTGAACCAGTTGGTTGTTCCATGTCAGGCTCTAACTGTTGCTTCTTGACCCACATACAGGTTTCTTAGGAGACAGGTAAGGTGGTCTGGTATTACTATCTCGTTAAGAATTTTCCACAGTTTGTTGTGATTCACATAGTCAAAGGTTTTAGCATAGTCAGTGAAGCAGAAGTAGATGTTATTCTGGAATTCCCTTGCTTTCTCCACGATCTAACATATGTTGACAATTTGATCTCTGGTTCCTCTGCTGTTATTTATTATTTTTATGTTGATTAGCATTATTATCATTGCTGTAATTGATATTAAATCCTGTTACATTTGATTCCCAGAAAACAAGTTTCAGATCTTAATTTGATATACCATGATGCATGAAGCAGAAGTTGGGAAAAATAGCTAGTCTCTGTGAGAGTTTAGATTTGTTCCCTGGCATTCTGATGTCATACAGAATCTAACTTTATTTCTTGTGCCAGCAAATCAGGTTTCTGAGGTGGCAGGGTCCAGTGGCACTGATATACTTCTGAACTTGGCAGAACCATTAAGCTAAAGGGAAAGCCATGAAAGATGGGTGGAGAACAAGTTTCATTTAAAATCCTAACTTCCCCTCTGATCTCCTATGAAATTCCCTTTACAAAATTTCTGTAGCTTACCTTCTATAATGTCAGATTTCTTAATTACATCAAGTTTTTGGTATAATTAAGTTTAGTTAAGAAGTTGCCTTTAAAATATTAAAAAAAATAGTAATCTGTCAGAATAACTATAATACCAATATGAAATAGTAAAAATCTTGATCACAATATTTGAAAATATACTCACTCAATTTATGTAGTCATTAAAACAAATTTACTTATAATCAAATTTTGCCCTGTATCTAACACATATAAGGCACAATATTGGGTACAGGGACCATGAAGCTGGGTAAGACAGAGACAAGCAGAGGGTACAGATATGTAAATTAAAAATCACAACTGCCTGTGATATTAGTAGCAGTCATGAAGGGACACAGGAGGAAAAGCAACTTGAAAATGCTAAAAGCCAAAGCGCGAAATAAGTTAGTTAGATCCTGAACCATGCTTACATGAGCTTCATGCTTTAGTGAGAAGATAAGAATGATTTCTAATTAGTCTTTTGATTGCTTGGTTTTAAATGTGTTCTTTTAAACTGCAAAAGTGTGCTTAAAAGCAATTTCTCTCTCCATTAAATTAAGTACCCGCTCTAATCTTCTTTAAACTACTAAATTTATTTTAATAAAGCTTTTCTGTGAAGATAACATAAAGGTAAATGAGGAATTTGAGTTAATAGAAAAGTACAGCCTTTCTCATATTAATCGCTTTTAGCAGTTAACGTACTGAGTATAGAGAGCCTCACATGCCTCTGAACTCAAGGCTAGAATTCTCCCCAAAATATGTAAGACCAGGGTGAAAGTGAAGTCGCTCAGTCGTGTCCAACTCTTTGCGACCCCATGGACTGTAGCCTACCAGGCTCCTCTGTCCATGGGATTTTCCAGGCAATAGTACTGGAGTGGATTGCCATTTCTTTCTCTAGGGAATCTTCCTGACCCAGGGATCGAACCTGGGTCTTCCGCATTGTAGACAGACACTTTGCCGTCTGAGCCACCAGGGAAGACCAGGTTAAGGTTTCAGTTATTTTTCAAACCATTCAATTAACTTGTTAAAAATATTTCAATATTCCTTTGTTTGATGTGAGAATTTCAGAGAAAAATTGGAATGATAAAGTAAATTTTAAAGTATATTGTAAATTGTTAGACTAATAAATACACTTAACAACTAAATGTTCTGCATTTTTAAGCCTTTAATTTCCATTATTATCACAGATGATAAAATAGCACTTATCTCAAAGTTTTAACTCTTGAGTACACTGATTTCCTCACTTATTTAAATTTAGAAGAACTAACTGCCCATAAACACCCAAGCTTTTACTTGACTCCTAAAAATTAAAAGGTCATATACTAAGTTCTGGTTTCTGGTAATGGTTAAGTGGCTTAAAATACTACTACTACTACTAAACTATGAAAAAAAATATTTAAAAGAACCTGTTTAAAGAACTTAATGCAGGCAGGAGAATATGACCCTTGAAGTGAAAGTGAAAGTCACTCAGTCATGTCCAACGCTTTGCGTGTACAGTCCATTTTAATTAATTTTCCCTCGGGACACTCCCTCCTCCCCCCACAGCAAACCAAAGATAATACTCAGAAAGTCACAGCAGTTATTGGTTTGAAGAGTCAGGGTTTGGATTTCAGGATTATCACAGAGGCTGGAAAATTAGGAAGGCAGTATCTCAGAAAGGAGGGGTCACAGACAAGGAACCCTAAAAAATCTTTATTCAAACTCTCCATCCATCCATGATGGGCTTATGGGCTGGGAGACTCCAAGGAGCCCAGAGAGGAAACAATAACTAGATGGTTGCAAGTGTTGAACAAAAATATTAACAGCTTCTTAGTGAAAGAAAGAATTTGGAGCTTAATCCCTCTAAGATAAAGAGGTTTGGTAAACACTCCAGGCTTTTTATTAAGCCTGCAGGTGGGTTCCAATCCAGGACTAAGGCATTCAGGCTTGAAGGCAAATCTCCTATCAGAGATTGTGGAAGGATCCTGGGAAGAGGAAAGAATGGAAATATGAGCTGAAAAATATAGTTTTCCAGTTTTTCCTAAAACATTAGAAGTGGGTTCTGAAAACTGTGATTTTTCAAACTAAAAGAAAATTCTAGAATGAATTACTAAATGCATCAGATATATGGTATACTGTGCAGGGAAATCAGTTTACACTCCCACTGGCTCTCACATGGAATTATCATTGAATCCAAATGTATAACCTTTTATAGTAAATTTGGTAATATCTGAAAATTGCAAAACATGAGGGCTCCCCTTCTAGAACATTTCTTACAGTAATAATCTCCTAGGTTGTGCCCAAGAATGTGTACACTGATGTTCACTGACATTTTTTGAAAAAGCAAAATATTGTAAAGAATCTAAAACTTGATGAATATATCCACCAGAATTCTGGTCAGAGACAGACCGCTCACTCCAGTTGTGTAATTTGAGATCTCAGTGAAGGAACAATTTAAAAACATGTTGGCAAGGTGTTAGCAAGGTACAAAGCAAATGGTGCTAGAAACAGCAGGAACAGTGGCTGCCTCTGTGACTAAAAGAGAAGGAAGGATGGCCCCCAGAAGACAAGCAGAGAGGGCCACCTTCACAGGAGCGAAGACCTTTGGTCAAGGAAGGTAGCCAGTCCTAGAAAACCTTTAAGAGAGGGAAGAATCATTCTTCCTTTCCCTCTAATGTGCTCCTGATGCTTTCTTGTGGCCCAACCAAACTGAAAGTCAAAGGGTAAGGGAGCCTGTTAATGTGGTCTATGCATGCCAGCCTCCAAAGACATGGAAGAAAGCGGAGAAAGTGGCAAACAAATCTGCAAAACCAAACAGAAGATATCTACACTTGATGTGAATTAGATATAACTTGCATTATTCCATTAAAATAAATCATTGCATTTAAAGTTAAAAAGGCCAATAGCTGAACAAGATGAATACATTCATAAAAACAGTAGATATATGACAAATGGATGGCATAAAACATCTATGTTAAGGTCCTAAGTTAAAGCCAATGAGTGATGGATGTACAGGGAGATTGCAACTCAACACAAGGAAGATATGTCTGACAGAGTATGCTGATCAGAATGGACTGCCTTAGAAGTAGCGTGCTTTCGGAAGATAAATTTGTAAATAAGATTCAAGCAACTGATACCCTTTGAATGCTTCAACCTTAGAATTCTGTGGTCCCACATACTTCCCTTTTTTCATAGATGAAAATATAACTTCCTCTGATCTCCACATCAGCATTTTAATGCTGAATTTATATTATTCTGGTTTTTATTTTCACCATATGATGAGCACCAGGGATGTGAGGAAATTTATAATAAAAGGACCAGCTTACTGGGCTGCTGAATTCCTCTTCACCTGCATGTAAAAACCACTTCCAGTTTTCAAAGCTCCCCCTGGACTCTCCCTTCTATACATACATAATGTTCTACCTGTAAATATCTCTACTAGGTTTTTTCTGCACCTTTTATCTTTTCTCCTCTGGTGTCTCACTTCTGAAGGCTTATCTTTTGGGAAATATTTACCTCCTCTGATTGCTGAGTTTTACTTCCAAACTTCTCTTTGACTAAGCTGTGATTAACACTCCATTCTTGGACCTTTCCCCTCTTATTAATAATGCCTTTTATTCTCTTTTCACTACATATCATCCAAGGGAATACGTAGTTCAGTCTTTTCAACTTTCAAACCTCTTCTTCTATTATGATCTTTAAGTTTTATTCATGTATTCCCCTTTAAAATACATTTCTATAGAGTCTATATATTTGTTACCATTTTACCAAAAATGTGTTTTAAGTATGAAATGTTTTTAATGTAAAATATTTTACTGTATCTGGAACACATGACTAATTTATTTCCCCAACCATGCTTTTCCAGTATATATTTCTCTATTATCAAACTTTCTTTCTCTCCATGGAAAAGAGATATTCAACTTATTAAATGTAACAACTATTAGAAAAGATATGCTAGAAAGCTCATAACTTTGCTCTAATAATTCAAGCACAATTATTCAAGGAAAGATGGTACAATCCAGTAGAAAACAATCCTACTCTTGGCCAGTTGAACATATGGAGATTGCAAAAGAATGTACAAAGAGGCTCAACATTCGAACTGTATGTCTGACTCATATATTTGTTTGACTTATAGATTTCAAGCCATATGGTGTTTGTAGAATGTGTGTTGTATGGGGTGTCCTAACTGGCTTTTCAAGTTTATATAATTTGTCTTAAATTCCTAAGTAGACTTAAGGCCAGTGTTTTAGAGTCTCATGATACCTCATATAGTCAACCCTTCTTGTGGTCAATAAGGAAAATGTTCCCCTTTTACAGAGCCTTCTTTTTCCAGGAGACCAAAGACTCATGAGCCTGGTTTTTCTAGATATTAGCTTCAACAAGTTGTCAGTAGTTTAATTCAACACCAAAACCAGATTTACTTCTTGAAATATCTCCTTATTAGATGCAGAATCATTCTCTCAATATTGCATTGAAATGTGGAATGAGTTAAATATCTTCAGTATGTGCTTGGGCTCCAGAAAGCCGAATGCAAATGAGAAAGGAAACAAGGTTCTACTTTGCAACAATATACTATGATTTTCTACGTTTCTCAAATTAAATATCTGGAGAGCCGCGTCATACATGCACTTGCTATTCCACTAAAATCAAACCTTGAGCACGTAATAAGAGTACCTTTAAAATACATTTTAGAAGTTTTAACAGTCAAAATGCATCAGGATTAACATTCTAACATCTAATAGTGCAAGCCTGGGAGACATACTTGACTCTGATGGTGGTGAGTAGGTGCTGAGGATAGAAGACTATGGCCACGAGGTGATTCACCTCAGTGCTCATAGACTGATGGGCTAGTTAGCATCTCCCAAAGATGCCCTTTTCCTTCTTGCCTCTGAAATTTTGCATCCCTGGAAGTATTTGTCATAGTGGACCTATCAGCAAGTTAAACTTTACCTACAAAATTATTGGAAAGGGTGGCATTTCTACTTCAGAAAAAAATAACAAATGCTATAAACCAAAGTTCTTCCTCAGCTTGTTTGTAAGATTTCATGATATATAATTTTTGTTTGCTTATAGGTGTTGTTTGTGATCATTATCCACCAGAGAACCTTACAGCATATTAGTTTAGAACCTTCAGTATGGCAAAATTCTTACTGGAAATTTTGTAGAATATAGACTTTCAAGTAAATGCCAGTAAGGACTTGATAACAAAATACTATGCATGATGTCTGAAATTTTTCATATAACTAGAAAAAAATCTTAAAATTTGTATAGAAATACTGAAGACCCTGAATAGTCATACAGTCTTGAGAAAGAAGAATGGAACTGGGAGAATCATGCTCCCTGACTTCAGACTATACTGTAAAGCTACAGTAATCTAAACAGCATGGAACTGGCTCAAAAACAAATAAGAAAACCAACAGAGCAGGGTAGAAAGTATAGATATAAACCCACTCACTTATGGTCAATTTATCTGCCACAAGGGAGGCAAGAATTTACAATGGAGAAAAGACAGTCTTTTCAATAAGTGGTGCTGGAAAAACCAGACAGCCACATGTAAAAGAATGACATTAGAGCATTCTCTGATATCATGCACAAAAATAGGTTCAAAATGGATTAAAGACATAAATGTAAGATTGTATACTATAAAACTCCTAGAGAAAAACATAGGCAGTATATTCTTTGAAATAAATCTCAGCTATATTTTATGGATCTTGTCTCCTAGAATAATGGAAACAAAAACAAAATAAACAACCAGGACCTAATTAAAAGCTTCTGTACAGTAACTGAAACCATAAACAAAAACAAAAGACAACCTAAGTACTGGGAGAAAATGTTTGCAAACATTACCAACAAGGGGTTAATTTCCAAAATATACAAACAATTCATACAGCTTAATATAAAATGGGCAGAATGCCTAAAGAGACTTTTCTCTGAAGAAGACATACAGATAGGCAATAGTTAAATGAAGAGATGTTCAGTATCAATAATTATTAGAGAAATTCAAATCAAAACTATGAGATATCATCTCAAACCAGTCAAAATGGCCCTCATCAAAAAGTCTTCAAATAACAAATGCTGGAAAGGGTGTTAAGAAAAGAGAATCCTCCCACACTCTTGATGAGACTATAAATTGGTTCAGTCCATACAGAAAACAGAATTGTGGTTCCTCAAAAAATCTGAAAATAGAACTATTATATGATTCTGCAATCCCATTCTTGGACATATATCTGTGGAAAACTCTAATTTGAAAAGATACATACATACCAAAGTTCACTGCAGCACTATTTACAATTGCAGAGACATCGAAGCAACCTAATAGCCATCAACAGGTGAATAGAGAAGATGGGGTGTATATATACAGTGGAATATTACTGAGCCATAAAAAGGAATGAAATGATGCCATTTGCAGCAACATGGATGGACCCAGAGATTACCATAGTAAGTGAAGTAAGTCAGACAGAGAAGACAAATATCATATGATATCACTTTTACATATGTGGAATATTAAAAAATGATACAAATGAACTTATTTGTAAACCAGAAATAGACTCACAGATATAGAACACAAAGTTATGGTTACCAGAGGGGAAAGGTTAGGAGGGATAAATTAGGAGTTTGGGATTAACATATGCATACTACTATGAATAAAATATGAAAACAACCTGCTGTATAGCACAAGGAACTATATTCAATATCTTGCAATAACCTATAATGAAAAGAATCTGAAAAAGAATATGTGTGTGTGTAACTGAATCACTTTGCTGTACACCTGAAGCTAGCACAGCATTGTAAATAAGCTACACGTCAATAAAAATGGATAAAAGTGAATATGCAAACCATCTTTATGTTCGCCAAAGTCTTTTTCTCTGCTTGCTTTATAACTAAATAAGCATTCAAAGGAGTTTTCCCAAGAAAGTTAATTAAACAGAGACCATGATTTCAGTATTTAGAAATTCTTTGATAATTGAAGACGTTTTAAAGTTCGCTACATCAAAAGTAATACTTTTACTCAAATTATTCTAAGTAGAACCAAGTAGGGGGAGTATTTCCTAACACATGCTGAGAAGTTAACAGAAATCTAGAGGAAAGACATTCTAATTTTTTAAATTATATCTACACATATTACATCCTTGATCACAAACATTCAAGAGCCTCACAGGATATAAAGTTCACATTTTTGTGAGTGATTTTTTGTCTGCATTTTCACTACTTTCTTCTATCCCATTTAGCTCCCAGCAGATAACAGCTGCAATCACTACCTTCTTTTCTATTAGGTTTCTTCACATTCCTGCCTTGGACATTACTAACAGATGTTTCCCTGTTTTCACTTCCTGCTGCCACCCTAAGTTTATGACTTTCCTACACATGCTAGTTCAAATCTCATTTCCTGCTTGAAGACTTCCTAGATCCCAGGTAAGCATAGGTGATATCTACTTTTGGGAATCGGTACATTTATTACCTATGTCACTGATTTTACATCATACACATATTATGTTTAGCCTGTGTTGAATTGCCGACTTTACTTTTTCGTGCTTTGCATCATATCTTCCAAACAAAGCTGTGTGTTCCAGGGGGTTTTAATATAATTTATAGCTGTACACAAATTAGTCTTCTATGAAGCTCCAGCAGAGCCATTACAGAATTATTATGTAGGAGATGCTTAAAAAGTATCAACATTAAGCCAATGAATGGATTTTTCTGAGAGGAAAACATATAGTATTGTCAAGTTTTATAGGAATAAATTTAAATATGCACCTGGATTGGACTAGGTTGGTACAAATAAGAATAAAATCCAAGCAATTTCATTAAATTGCTGAAAGTTAGGAGAATGGGATGCTGAAAATCTGAAGGCTATCTGGAAGAAATGGAACATCATACAGAATATAAGTGAAAGATTCAGAGAATATTTGGAAGTATATAAGTGAGTGATAGCTAAAGATTGAATATTTCTAACAGGGGTGAATAGACACAAAGAAGCATCAGCCTTTCTGGCTGGAATTCCAGTTTGTTTCTTCCACTCTGGATGTACCATCCACAGTGGGCAATTCTGTGCCCTCTGGGTGTTTGCAGTATAATAAAAGACACTTGGAAAGAGGGCATTTCGGTGCAATCTAAATAAGTTTCTGACTTGATGTAAGAAGTGTGTTAGAATGTTAGGGATGTGCAGAGAGAAGAAAGGCAAAAAGGAAGGGCTATTTATCAAAGTGCTGTTTACCAAAGTCCACTTGGCAGAAACACTAATTGAGAAAATAGTGCCTGAAGGAGGAAGAGCTCTTAGCAAAATGATTATTAGATGATCTTCTACCAGTAATGACTGCCTTAAGACTGGAGAGGAAGTGAGAGAGACATAAATGTTTGTGAAAAGGACAAGTGGGCTTTCATTCTTTAAACTTTCTCCTTTGAATGATTAACTTCTTTTTCTTTTGGCCGAGCTTCGTGGCATGTGGGATCTTTGTTCCTCCACCAGGGATCAAACCTGTGCCCCCTGCAGGGGAAGCATGGAGCCTTAACCACTGGATCTCCAGGGAAGCCACATAAGTGGGCTTTTACACAGGTCTGGCCGGGCACATAAACAACGAGCAAGAACATTGAAGATTAATCAAATCTGTCATGGATTTGTTACATCTTGAGTTGACTGTCACTTCCTGTATGAAATATTCCCTGATTACTCCCTCCCTCTCTACCTTCACAAGATGTGTGCAGGTTTTTCTTGGAATTTAACCATGACTACTTACTAATACAGGCAAATATGGTGATGGTGGTGGTGGTGTCATTACCATCAACACTGTATTCATTTTTGCTCTAATATGTCCTCCTCACCTTCTTATCAAATAACAAGCCCACCACACTTCAAAATCTGGTCCTTACTACAACTTATGGAAATAACAAGAGCCAGGTAGCTTCTTAAACATGCTAATTTCTCCCCATCCAAAAGAATTCTGTTTTTCTTAAGTGTAAGGAAATTCTCTAAAACCCGTCTACACCATTCCAGTCCCACAGTGGTAGCTGTCTTTCCCATGGATTCCTGATTTGCAGGTCCAGATGGCATGTCCTTCCCAAAGCCCCAGTTCTAGGGGATAGTCAGTCTTTCTTGGTAGGTGTCAGGATGCTCATGATCTGAAAGTGGCTACTCTGAGACAAATGTACTTACTACCTGTGGCTTACAGACTCCAGCCAGGAGGTGGCAGGGACTTTTCACATTAATACAATACCGTCGCTACCATTCTTATATTGACACCTCCCCTCGCCACCAATGAAGTGGGTATTTGGGGACTTAGTGGATTCATTTCATTGTTAAGAAAGTTAAACTAAAACCATAAGACCAGAATAATATATCAAGTGGAAACATTTCTGCTCTAGTGACCACTCACATTCCTATTTGATTTCCAGAGCATAGTTATGTGAGAGGATGGCTTTCAGTTATCTGGGTGCCCCCCACACCCAGGTTAGAAAACCAGTTTGCACGTCAGGACCACTACAGACCTCCAACAGTGGAAGGTGAGGAGGGTGGGCAGCACAGGGGACAAGTGAGCTAACGGACGTCTCTGTGCTCTGGAAATCAAGTTTTTGGCCACGTTCCTACTCAGTTGAGCCGCCAGACCATAACATGGAAGATCACTGAGTTCATCCCCGGTGATGTGCTCTCCAGAGTCAGATGTATTTAGCGAAGCTGTGAACCATCAGGGTGAACCAAAAGGCATGGCTTCAAGGAAAAGGATACTTTGGTGTGGATATGCATCGATTCTGTTGTGTTTCCTTCACAGACCCCACATTTCTTATAGCTTTATGAAACACAAGCATCCTTAGTTCCCTTTCCTAATGTGCTTCTAAATAAGAAAAGAGAACAAGATCTTTTCTAACCAGGACCCCCACCCCCCATGATTAGTCACACCCCACCCCTTCCTACAGTAGGAATCTTCTGTTCTGTTACAATTGCTGCAACTTTATGAGATGAGCTGCCCCTCCATTGATTGTATTGTCTGATTCTTATCTGAATCTCGAAGGTGAGGGGTTATTATCCCCATTTTACAAGCGCTGAGGAGCACACTCTGGTTTCCAGCATCTATAGTGGAGTCTAGAGGCTCTACAAACACAGTCCTGTGTCAGGCTGCCTCTTAGTACCCACTTAATGATATCTAGATACTCACAAAGAATTATGGATGTATAGAACTAGGGTATAAATATGTTCTAAAATATTGCTCCTGTTCATCAAGCTATGTAACATTAAATGCAGATTTCTTAGGAAAGAGAGAATCTTTTTTTTTTTTTTCTCTTCTGCTTGCTTTGGTTTACCACACCTTCTGGATGTCTTTAAGGCAAATGGGCTTTGCTTCACCAACTGACATCCTTGGGTGCATTTCCTAGGTGTGTGTGGCTGGGGAAAACAATCAGTCAGATTGTAACTGAAAGTGGGGTCTGGCTGCTTGCTGCTCAAAAGTCAGTAAAGAGACCAGGTTGGTGGAAAGGAAAGTTTTTTGTTTTGTTTTGTTTTTAATTTTGGAGGCTGGCAACCGTGGAAGGGGGTGGATGCCTGTCCAAAGGCCGACAATCAGTGGGCAAGAGCTTTTATAGATGGAAGGAGGAGGCTACGTGCTACGTGCAGAAACAGCATAGTCAGCTCCGACAGTCATCTTAAAAACGATTATGCAGTGGTCTGATCAACATCTTCTTGATTGTTTCAGGTACAGTTAGACCTCAGTCCCAGGGTCTGTTTGTTCCCATTTCCCCGAGGCCAGTTCTTGAAACTGTGGCAGCTCATGTTGTAGCCACAGTCTGGTCACCTTGTAGTTAACTTCTCCACCTGCTGGGGCTTTCAGTATCAACAAGACAGTTCAGAATATGGCCTACACAATTATCTACAGCCCTGGAAAAGGAAGTTAAGGTCCTTGACTTTTTTTAATGACTACATTAATATTATTTGGTCTCCTTTGTTTGCCTTTGTTTCTGCATTTTGTCACTTCTCTGATTAAACTTATTCTTTGGCTGAAGTTTTTCCATAGACTAAAGGCAGGCAGAGGACATGGAGGTCAAGGAACACAGGATGCTTCCATTCAAAATCATCAGCAGCTATGTTTTTAAGGCATCATTGCGCACAAAGGTTTAAATAAAAATTCTTAAAGAAAAAAAAAAAACTCCCAGGTGAAAATATATGCAGCTTTTACTGTTAGAAAGACATTAGTGGAAAAGATTAGTGTGGCTGAAAATTCAGTCAAATACTCAGGAATTTCTTTTTCTAAGGCAGAATTATATACAAGAGTTAAAACAAACAAACAAACAAAAACAGAAAATAAGAATGAGCCTTGCATGAAAATATGAACAGCTTTAATTGTTAGAAAGAAAACACTGACGAAAATGCTGTGACTAAACAACAGTTTATTACACTTGTTTTGTGGGAAATACTTAAAGAAAAACTTTCCTGAACAATAAGAGGCTTACCTTTTTTTAAGTCTGATATATTCTTCTGCATGTCTGCGAGGAAGGAAAAGACCATGTTCTTTAGCTGTGTCATCTTTCTTCTAGAGCAAATTGAAAAAGGATATTTGAATCAGCGTTTATCTTCTTTATCGATTTTCAGAATCATTAATATAAACTCACAGAGAAATTTCTGAGACATCTGATCCTTTTCATTTCTCTATTCACAGCAGCTGCAAATTGTAAGTGTATTACCTTGCAGAGACAGAACTTTAACATTAATGAAATGCGTTATCCAGCTGTAAACCCTCCTAAACTGAAAATAGACTATGAACGTGGACTATGTTGAATTAGGGTCAAAAAAGTTAAACAATTGAAAGAAAGGTTATTCCATGGAGAAGATGATTAAATCTATAGTTTGGAAAGAGCAGTTATTCACTTTGTATATCCATAATACATGTTAGAATATACGGTGCCCCTCCCCTCAATAAACTGATTTTGAAATTAACAAAAGGATATCTCACACATAGGAAAGATTCCATGGAAGAGGTGACATTTGAGATATGCCTTGAAGATGATGGCTCAGACAGTAAGGAGTCTGCCTGTAATGCAAGAGACCTGGGTTTGATGCCTGGGTCAGGAAGATCCCTGGGAGAAGGGAATGGTCACCCACTTCAGTATTCTGGTCTGGAGAATTCCATGGACAGAGGAGTCTGGCAGACTTCAGTCTGTGGGGGTCAGAAAGAGTCTGACAAGACTGAGTGACTAACAATACTAACTACTGAAGATAGATCAGATCAGATTAGATCAGTCACTCAGTCATGTCCGACTCTTTGCGACCCCATGAATCGCAGGACACCAGACCTCCCTGTCCATCACCAACTCCCGAAGTTCACTCAGAATCACGTCCATCGAGTCAGTGATGCCATCCAGCCATCTCATCCTCTGTCGTCCCCTTCTCCTCCCGCCCCTAATCCCTCCCAGCATCAGAGTCTTTTCCAATGAGTCAACTCTTCGCATGAGGTGGCCAAAGTACTGGAGTTTCAGCTTTAGCATCATTCCTTCCAAAGAAATCCCAGGGCTGATCTCCTTCAGAATGGACTGGTTGGATCTCCTTGCAGTCCAAGGGACTCTCAAGAGTCTTCTCCAACACCACAGTTCAAAAGCATCAATTCTTCGGCGCTCAGCCTTCTTCACAGTCCAACTCTCACATCTATACATGACCACAGGAAAAACCATGGCCTTGACTAGACGGACCTTTGTTGGCAAAGTAATGTCTCTGCTTTTGAATATACTATCTAGGTTGGTCATAGGATTCAATAAGGAGGGATGATGCTGTGTGAATATTGCATTAAATGTTTAATTGAAGTTCTGAGAAAAGGAAGAGGGTTAGTACCAAATCAGTAAATCACTTCTGCCAAGGAATCCAGTAATCAGAGTACAAGGATCAATGTGGCAGCATGTAAGCCAGACCAGTGGAAAAAAAACAAGAGGTAGAAAAACCAGTTTTCCTAGTAAAGAAATTGACCATTAGTTCAAGTGAGAAGAAATAATCCTAGAAAGACAGAAGAGATAGTGGAAATGAAATGGCCAAGGCTTTTGCAAGAACATGGTAGGAAGGCCCATGATGGCAGGAAAAAGGACTGGTTGGTCATCTCTGTTAGCTCAGCCCCTCAGGGACTCATTGTGTATTGAAGGAATGAATCATTGATTGACTAGATGAAAGCCATAGTGTATATGAATTTATATCTATTTAATGAATGTACCTATTGAGAGTATGAATATAAGATGAGTTAGGCTTACTTTGAATTCACATAAATACTAACTTAGGAGGAGCCAATTTCAAGGAAAGGGGATATGTTCATTTAAAACAAATTAGGTTAAAAAAAATCCAGCAGGATTTCAATTGGATGTGTCTAATGGACAGTTGAAAATAGATTTTGTTACTAAGGAAAGAGTATGTTTGTTGAAATAAATGAGAGTCATCTTTCTAAAAATGCTGATTTTTTTTATTATCTAGATTATATGAGGCTTTATTTTTCCTCATCTTGATTATTGTAAAATAAGTTTTCCACTTGAATTTTTCTACTTGGTTCACTCTCATTCTGTTCAAATTATCTATTGCTGCATAGCAAATGACCTTAAAACTTAGTGGCTCAGATGTCAACTTTAACCACTCAGTTATTTATATTCTAGGGAAATTAAAACAAAGGTCAAATAATCCCAAGATTACACTGAGAGATTATCACAGTGCCAAGGTGTCATAAAGCAGAATAAAAATGGATTTTAGAATTGAACATTACTGCATCTCTTGATAAATATGTATACACACACACACACACACATATACATCTTATAGTTAATTATTTAAAAAAAGGAAGGATGACAAGGTCTCTATGTTATTAATAAAATATGTTTTATGGTCAAGTTTTTTGGGAAACTTTTAATGGAGTTAACTTCTGAGATTTTATTTAAAGGTATGTTGAATGTTTTTCAAGCTATTACCTAACAACACTATAATCTCTATGTGAACACTGTAAGGATCCATTATTGTACTGGGGAGTAATAGTTCTTTACCGCTTTTCACTTCTGTGTCTTCTTTCAAATAGTAGGCTGTCAAGAACCTTTCTGATGTAATCGCAGTTTGTGTCATGGCACCTCCCACCGCCTGTAGTTTTCTGTTTCTTATCTGGTCTGTACTCCAAAAACACATTAAAAAAAAAAAAACTTTGGAATTTCATGGTAAAAAAAAAAATTCTAAAATTTTCTGAAGATGCTTGATCCAAATGGCTAAAAATAACAGCTAATATTTTCAAGTTCTATTTTTGGGCCAGTGTTTAAAAATACACATCTCATATTATCTGATTCTCATCTCTATCCTATAAGATCAATACTATTATTACCCCTATTTTATAGATGAATTAAATGAGACTTAGATAGGTCATTCTCACATAAGCAAGAATCCCATGTGAAGCTTTTTTTTTTTTTTCTGAATTCCCCCTCAAAAATGGATAGAGCCACTACATAGGCAAACAAAATACCCATGGCAACATTTGCTACAAAACAAGATAACCACAAATTCTCATGAACCTGAAATATGATAGGGAGGGGGATCAACTACTAACAGCAACTGAGTCTACATGGTATTAGAGACTGTGTGTTAGAATGCAGAAAAAGACCCAACATGACCAGCAGAAATTTATATAGGACAATCTATGAACAAAGGTGGAACCTGGGAGGGGACTTTGCAGGCTCCAATTCTAAGGTGAGGGGAAAGGAATTGTAGGAAAACCCAATGATGTCAGCAGGTCTGAACCCTTTCAACCCACGTGACTAGCCAACTGGAGCTACTTGAAATTCACAGTCCTACGCTGAAGAGAAACTACTGGGAGGAATATTTAAGTTGATTTATATCTCTAAAATAATTAAACACAAGATCTGTGAGCTTCCATTTGGATTATTGCTCTGGGCCTTCCAAATGTCCATGGTGGGTCCCGTACTGAATATTAAGCATGAAGTTGCTCTCTACCTTCATGGCAAGGATGTCAAGAAATTGCAGTATATAAGTACTCCTCCAAAAACCAGGGGACCTCGAGTCCAGTTTGTCTTAGGAAATTAATTTTCCTTAGCTGATCTGAGTTTCAGAACACGGAATAATGTCAACTTTTTCTAACCATATAAGTATAGGTCATATGTTAGTGGCTTTTATTTTTCAAAAAGTGGAAAAAGCAACTTTTTAAAAAGATGTTCATGGTTTGTCTCTTATATTTCAAAAGGCTTTGCAGATATTCAGAGAGATTAAAATGTGATGCAATGAAATTTGCCATAATGTGAAGAATTTTCTTTGTGATTTTCCATCAAGTGGACCTCAGATCATGAGGAAAGTGATTCTCAGCCATATCATCTTCTTTCTGCAATACACACTTTGCACATTAAAATTTTCTTGTTTATAAATTAAATTCATTTTCAAACCATAGTTATAATAGAGTTTTATTTTTTCACTTTCCCAAAGAAGATTCAGTAATTCAGTAATGGGGAAAAAAAGAGATTTTAGCATAGAATTTTAAAATTGTCCTCACTATTGTAATAAATTGTATTGTAATAATAATATTGTAATAAAAAATACATGACAGAAAAAATTAAAAGACCATCTAGTGGATAAGTCTCCAGGCTGGGAGCTCATGTCTTAAATTTCTGAGCTCCAGATGGAACTCCCAAAATATATGATTCTAACACAGGATGGATTTTCTCACATATTTAGCTTAAAATATTTGTCCTGAAGGGCAGAATTTCTATGAGACTCTACTAGTTTCCTAGGGCTGCCATAACAAATCGCCCTGTACTTAATAGCTTAAGATAGCAGAAATTTGTTCTTTCACGGTTCTGAAAGACAAAAAACCTGAAATTAAGGTGTTGGTAAGCTGTGCTCCCTCTGAAGGCTCCAGAAGAAAATCCTTGCTCACCTGTTCCAGCTTCTGGTGGCCCAAGCATTCCTTGAATTGTGGCAACATAACCAATTTTTGCCTCTGTCTTCACACTCTCTTATTCTGTGTGTGTGTGTGTGTCAATATGTCCTTTCTTCCTATAAGGAAATCCGTCATTGGATTAAGATCTAGGATGATCTCCTGTCTGGATTCTTAACAATTACATATATAAAAAAGTCATATTGGGAGGTTGTGGGGGACTTATCTTTTGGGGGACCCCTATTCAACCCATTATGGAGGCTGATCTATAGATAAGTAAGAAAAGTCTTCTCCTGTACTTAAAAGTCTAATAGAGAAAAGCAACAGAATGAGAAAGACTAGAGATCTGTTCAAGAAAATTGGAGATACCAAGAGAACATTTCATGCAAAGATGGGCACAATAAAGGACACAGATTGTATGGAAGATATTCTGTTTCTGTACAGAAACAGAAGATATTAAGAAGAGGTGGCAAGAATACACAGAAGAACTGTACAAAATATCTTCACGACCAAGATAATCATGATGGTGTGATCACCCACCTAGAGCCAGACATCCTGGAATGTGAAGTCAAGTGGGCCTTAGGAAGCATCACTACCAATAAAGCTAGTGGAAGTGATGGAATTCCAGTTGAGCTATTTCAAATCCTAAAAGATGATGCTGTTAAAATGCTATACTCAATATGCCAGCAAATTTGGAAAACTCACCATTGCCCATAGGACTGGAAAAGATCGGCTTTCATTCCAGTCCAAAGAAAGACAATGCCAAAGAATGTTCAAACTGTTGCAAATTGTACTCATCTCACATGCTAGCAAAGTAATGATCAAAATTCTCCAAGCCAGGCTTCAATAGTACATGAACTGTGAACTTTCAGACGTTCAAGCTGGATTTAGAAAAGCCAGAGGAACCAGGGATCAAATTGCCAACATCCACTGGATCATCAAGAAAGCAGGAGAGTTCCAGAAAAACATTTACTTCTGCTTTATTGACTACATCAAAGCCTATGACTGTGTGGATTACAACAAACTGTGGAAAATTTTTAAAAAGATGGGAATACCAGACCACTTTACCTGCCCCCTTAGAAATCTGTATGCAGGTCAAGAAGCAACAGTTAGAACTGGACATGGAATAACAGACTAGTTTCAAATCGGGAAAACAGTATGTCAAGGCTGTATATTGTCACCCTGTTTTTTTAACTTATATGGAGAGTACATCATGCAAAATGCTGGGCTGGATGAAGCACAAGCTGGAGTCAAGATTGGGAGAGAAATATCAATAACCTCAGATGTGCAGATGACACCACCCTTATGGCAGAAAGCAAAGAGCAACTGAAGAGCTTCTTGATGAAAGTGAATGAGGAGAGTGAAAAAGTTGGCTTAAAGCTCAACATTCAAAAAACTAAGATCATGGCATCTAGTCCCATCACTTCATGGCAAATAGATGGGGAAACAATGGAAACAGTGTCAGAGTTTATTTTGGGGGGCTCCAAAATCACTGCAGATGGTGACTGCAGCCATGAAATTAAAAGATGCTTGCTCCTTGAAAGAAAAGATATGACCAACCTAGACAGCATATTAAAAAGTAGAGACATTCCTTTGCGAACAAAGGTCTGTCTAGTCAAGGCTACGATTTTTCCAGTAGTCGTGTATGGATGTGAGAGTTGGACTATAAGGAAAGCTGAGCACCAAAGAATTGATGCTTTTGAACTGTGGTGTTGGAGAAGTCTCTTGAGAGTCCCTGTGACTACAAGGGGATCAAACCAGTCTATCCTGAAGAAAATCAGTCCTGAATATTCATTGGAAGGACTGATGCTGAAACTGAAACTCCAGTAATTTAGCCACATGATGTAAAGAACTGACTCATTGGAAAAGACCCTGATGCTGGGAAAGATTTAAGGTGGGAGGAGAAGGGGATGACAGAGGATGAGATGGTTGGATGGCATCACACCAACTCAATGGACATGAGTTTTAGCAAGCTCCAGAGGTTGTTTAAAGACAGGGAAGCCTGGCATGCTGCAGTCCTTGGTGTCGCAAAGAGTTGGACACGACTAAGTGACTGAATTGAACTAAACTGAGAAATATTATTCTGTACTCTTTCAATATCATAGTTAAAAACATAAAAATGTATCACCCTATGATATTTACATCTTGAGTTAATTCCAAGCCACAGTACAAAAAATACAATTTTATTATCATAAAACAAACACTGTTTAGAAAAAATTGATATTTCAGAATTCTGTGATTTTTGTTATTGAGTGGATAATTTGTTACCTTAAAACTAAAAGTAAAGTCAAAACATTATAAAATAATTTAATGTTTTCTACTGGACTATGATGCTGTGCAAGTGCTGCACTCAATATGCCAGCAAATTTGGAAAACTCAGCAGTGGCCACAGGACTGGAAAAAGTCAGTTTTCATTCCAATCCCAAAGAAAGGCAATGCCAAAGAATGCTCAAACTACTGCACAATTGCACTCATCTCACACGCTAGTAAAGTAATGCTCAAAATTCTCCAAGCCAGGCTTCAGCAATATGAGAACCATGAGCTTCCTGATGTTCAAGCTGGCTTTAGAAACGGCAGAGGAACCAGAGATCAAATTGCCAACATCCACTGGATCATGGAAAAAGCAAGAGTTCCAGAAAAACATCTATTTCTGCTTTATTGACTATGCCAAATCCTTTGACTGTGTGGATCACAATAAACTGTGGAAAATTCTGAAAGAGATGGGAATACCAGACCACCTGACCTGCCTCTTGAGAAACCGATATGCAGGTCAGGAAGCAACAGTTAGAACTGGACATGGAACAACAGACTGGTTCCAAATAGGAAAAGGAGGACGTCAAGGCTGTATATTGTCACCCTGCTTATTTAACTTATATGCAGAGTACATCATGAGAAATGCTGGGCTGGAAGAAACACAAGCTGGAATCAAGATTTCCAGGAGAAATATCAATAACCTCAGGTATGCAGATGACACCACCGTTATGGCAGAAAGTGAAGAGGAACTAAAAAGCCTCTTGATGAAAGTGAAAGAGGAGAGTGAAAACGTTGGCTTAAAACTTAACATTCAGAAAACGAAGATCATGGCATCCGGTCCCATCACTTCATGGGAAATAGATGGGGAAACAGTGGAAACAGTGTCAGACTTTATTTTTTTGGGCTCCAAAATCACTGCAGATGGTGACTGAAGCCATGAAATTAAAAGACGCTTACTCCTTGGAAGGAAAGTTATGACCAACCTAGATAGCATATTGAAAAGCAGAGACATTACTTGCCAAAAAAGGTCCATCTAGTTAAGGCTATGGTTTTTCCTGTGGTCATGTATGGATGTGAGAGTTGGACTGTGAAGAAAGCTGAGTGCCGAAGAATTGATGCTTTTGAACTGTGGTGTTGGAGAAGACTCTTGAGAGTCCCTTGGACTGCAAGGAGATCCAACCAGTCCATTCTGAAGGAGATCAGCCCTGGGATTTCTTTGGAAGGAATGATGCTAAAGCTGAAACTCCAGTACTTTGGCCACCTCATGCGAAGAGTTGACTCATTGGAAAAGACTCTGATGCTGGGAGGGATTGGGGGCAAGAGGAGAAGGGGACGACAGAGGATGAGATGGCTGGATGGCATCACTGACTCGATGGACGTGAGTCTGAGTGAACTTCGGGAGTTGGTGATGGACAGGGAGGTCTGGCGTGCTGCGATACATGGGGTCGCAAAGAGTCGGACACGACTGAGAGACGGAACTGATAGCTATATTATTATTGTTATTGTTATTATCATTAAATGTTTTTACATTGTTCATATTTGGGTTCAATCAATTGTGAGATCAATGATCTTTGAATATGAAATACACCCAGGGAATTTTTTTTAAAGTGGAAATCTTCTGTAATATAAAAAGAGAACTGAAGAGAAAAAATGGTCCCTTTTGTTTGTGAATTCTTTTTTATATTTCCCAAGTATTAAACCTAAACAAAAATGGTCAACTTACAAATAAATGGGTGGCATCTCATTCCTAATGTGATGAAACAGAGGAAATTTTTAAATTAAATAATAACAGAAAGGAGCATATTATTGCATATGTTATTATTGTCTGTAAGAGAGCATGGAGGAATATTCGTAGCAGTGTTATTTACAGTAGGTAAGACATGAAAGCAACCTAGCTGTCCATCGACAGATGAAAGGATAAAGAAGTTGTGGTGCCTATATACAATGCAATACTACTCAGCCATTAAAAGACACATCAGAGTCAATTCTAGTGATGTGGATGAGCCTAGTTCCTGATACAGAGAGGGAAGCAAGTCAGATAGAGAAAAACAAATTTTTTATATTAACGCATTGTTGGGGGAGCGTGTAACTTCCTCAGTTGTGTCTCGCCACAGCAAAGATTTGAAATGGCAGACCAGTGTTACAGCTCAGTTACAGCTCAGAGTTTTATTGGGCAAGCAAAGGAAAGTACAACCTCAAGGTATGAGGGCGGGCCAACCCCAAAGGCGAGGCCTCAATCCGTCTTGACTTCCTCTTTTTATGTTTGTCTCTTCCTCTCCTTGAGCCTGCTCAATGTAAATTGTGCTAGCCAGGAGGGCTGTTTGTTTCACCTGTGGTTCTCACTCTAGTCCTCAGATTTCTTTTATTCCATTTTCACAGGCTTTTTTCTTTCTTTGTCTTTCAGCCACCGCCATTTTGGACTCCTTTTTCCTATTCTAACTACCTAACATTCCCTTCTCAAGAAATGGGAGGCCCAGTTATTTGGGAATAGTGACATCAAGGTCTCTCTGGCTACTTCCTGCTGAGCTGGGGTGGCAAGGGGCATTCAGCCTCCCTCTCTTGCTAGTCTCAAGCCTCAGGGTCCTTACAGAGGTGTTCATCTAAGGGTGAGTGATATTTTCCATGGTTGGGTGTAGTTTTATATATCCTTGTTGAACTGGCACTGCATGTTTTAGCTTGTTGACCTGGGCAGAGACAAAACGGGTTAGACAATTGACAATACATGGAGCAATCATAAGCAGCATCAATATGGTGATAACAGATTAGTAGGGGCATTGCTGCTGCTAAGTCACTTCAGTCGTGTCCGACTCTGTGCGACCCCAGAGACAGCAGCCCACCAGGCTCGCCCGTCCCTTGGATTCTCCAGGCAAGGACACTGGAGTGGGTTTCCATTGCCTTCTCCAATGCATGAAAGTGAAAAGTGAAAGTGAAGTTGCTCAGTCGTGTCCGACTCTTAGTGACCCCATGGACTGAAGCCTACCAGGCTCCTCCGTCCATGGGATTTTCCAGGCAAGAGTACTGGAGTGGGTTGCCATTGCCTTCTCCATTAACCAACTCCAAATCCCCCCTCATCAGAAGAAGGATCCCCCAGAGAGTGATTGTAGCCACCCCAAGATCTCTTCAGCTAATTCTTTGAGATCCGGTAGGATCTGAATGTTTTTCTTGAGGACTATGAGACTTTCTTTAATTTGGCTGGAGCTATTTACCCAGAAACAACACATCTCATTCAAGATGGCTCAAGTCCCTCCTTGTTCAGGGATCAGGAGATCTATCTCCTATCTATTTTGGAGTACAACCCCTGCCAAGCTGTGTTGGCTCATTAGAGCTACCCTGAGAAAGTTTATCCCCAGAAACTTAATTTTGGGGATTTTCATTAGAATGACATTCATTTGTAGTACTGAATAGGTATCTGAGATCTCCCAGAGGTTCACAGGTATATTGAGTGTCCTCTTCTGCTTTTTTCCATGGCTTGACTCATGAGTAGTGAATCCAGGAGTCATGCCCTGATACCTTGACTGCTGTGGGGGAAGAAAGTATTACAGGGTAGGGGCCTTTTCATGTGGGCTGGAGTTGAGCCTTTGGGGACCCATCTTTCCAGACTTTAATTAGGACTTGATCCCCTGGAGCATATAGTGGTGGCTCTTTAGAATCTTTTGGGTCCTGGTTGACACCCCTCAAGCATATATCTTTTTGCAATTGTCAAATGGCCATGGTACAAGGCCAGAGGGTCTGAGCCTCTGGATCTAGGAAGAGGTCATTGACATAAACAAAAGGTCTCCCATATAGCATCTCATAAGGACTAAGGTTAACCTGTTCCTTTGGATCAATGTGGGTGCAGAGGAGAGGTATTAGTCTCCTTCCATCCCAGGGAGGTCCCCTGGGTTATCTTTTTTATTGCTGATTTTAAGAATTGATTGGCTCTTACTAGTTTTTCTGAAGACTGAGGCCTCCAGGCACAATAGAGATAATAAGGAATACCCAATGCTTTAGAGACCCCTTAGGTGATGTTAGAAGTAAATGATGTCCCATTGTCACTTTGTAATGACCTGGGCAGACCAAATATCAGAATTATTTCATGGAGCAGTTTTTTTGTTTTGTTTTGTTTTACCACCTCCTCAGCAGTCACAGTCTGGTTGTGAAAACTTCAATCCATTCTGTGAATGTATCTACCATGACTGCTGCTGCTGCTAAGTCGCTTCAGTCGTGTCCGATTCTGTGTGACCCCATAGACAGCAGCCCACCAGGCTCCGCCATCCTTAGTAGGTATTAATACCCTTGAGAAACTGGCATCTGGGTGAAGTCCATGCCAGTCCTCTCCTGGGTAGTTCCCATACATTGGATAGGCTGGGCCAGCTAGGTCTTTGAGCTCCTTGGGGGTTGTTTAATTGGCAAGTGGGACAAGAGGAGACCACTTGCCTTAGTCGTTTGGAGGCCTGTTCCTCTGAAGGACCTTTCTAGTAATCTCTGGAGGCTTTCTCCCCTAAATGAGTGGTGGCATGTAAGGAGTTAACCAACTTCCACCGGAGGTTCCCAGGCAGAAGAAGGAGTCCCTCCTCTTGGAGCCACCCCATATGATCTTCTTGAAATCCCTCACTCTTAGCTTTAAGAGTCTCATCTTCAGTGAGAAGGAGTTTCTGGCAAATTAGTCTGTGGAACTAAGGTGGCAACCCTTATTGGGTCATTGTTCTGTAATGCTGCTCTCTCAGCTGCTTGATAGGCTGCTTGCTTCCCTCGTGCCACTTTCGTGCTCCCTTTTTAGTGTCCTTTACAGTGGGAGAGTGAAACCTCAGTGGGCAGATGGACTGCCTCCAAGAGTCTAAGGATTTGATCACCATATTTGATTGGGGACCCTTGGGTGATCAAGTGGCCTCTTTCTTTCCAAATAGAAGCATGTGCATGTAGCATCAGAAAGGCATACTTGGAGTCAGTGTAAATGGCTACTCCTTTTCCTTTTCCCAGCTCTAAAGCTCGAGTCAGGCCTATGAGCTCAGCCAACTGGGCTGAAGTACCTGGTGGCAAAGGTTTAGCCTCTACGGTCTCAAAATTGGAGACTACTGAATATGCATCTCTTCTTTTTCCATCCAAGACAAAGCTGCTTCCATCAGTGTATCAGATTTCCTCAGGATTGGTCAGAGGATCTTCTGACAATCCCTCTCAGGGTTTTGTCCAGAGGTCCAAGGTTTCTAGGCAAGAGTGAAAGGGGAGAGAGCCCTCAGGGGTAGGCAGGAGGGTAGCTGGGTTAAGAACCTCACAAGAGGATATAGTCAGGCTTGGATTTTCCATCAGCACTACTTGATATCTGAGGATCCTTTGATGAGACATCCACAAATGGCCTCTCTGATTCAGGAGTTGTTTCACTTGGTGGCTAGTAAAAATAGTTAGTTTGCCCCCAAGAGAGAGTTTTAAAGCATATTCTATCAGGACTGCGATAGCTTCAAAATTTCAAAGGCAGGGAGAGATCTCTTCCCAATATGGAAGTAGGACACTCAGGGACCACCAGAACTTGGTGGGAAAATATTTGTCCATCCCAGCAACAAAGAAGTGCTCAGGTGAATCTTTTTGTAAACGTTTTTCCTGTAGCACCCAAAATCGTACAGGTTTGAAAGGAGAAGACTGGAGCAGGAGGTCAGGACAGACTAGGTAACCTCTGTGTCAGCCAAGAAATTCTCAAACCTACCTGCCACATCCAGTTGCACCCTTGGCTCCAGCCCCATGATGGTTATCTGTACAGGCAGGCTGGCTGCAGCGGGCTGCTTCAGTCCTGTTGAACCATCATGAGGGAAGGCTTGGGGCTTGACCTTGAGGCTCTTGGGTCCCAAGGGCAGAGTGCTGCCCAATGTCCCAATTGATGGCATTGTAGCATGCCATTTTAAGAGACATGCTATAGTTTGGCCACTCATTGGCCCAATGTCCCGCCTGTCTACTGATTAGGCATCTGCCTCATGCCTTGTCCTTTAAGTACTCGGGGTTTGCCACAGGGCTTCCCTGGAGGGTGGCCAGCACCTGGGCATGCCTTGTCTCTTTCCTTCTTTCCCTTTCCTGGGCCTTGGCCTCCTTTTCTTGTTCTCTGTTATAAAAGATATTTGTGGCTGTCTGGACCATCTCATTTAAAAAGGCAGCAGGGCCCTGCTGCTGTAGCTGTTGTAACTTTGTCCTTATGTCTGATGCACATTGGGATAGGAATTTGTCATTTAAAATCACCTGTCCTCATAAAAGTCTAAGTCCAGATTGGCAAACTTTTGGAGTGCCTCTTTTAGGCTTTCCAGAAAGGCAATGGAGTTCTCATTGGGCTCCTGAGTTATTGCTGAGACTGGGTGCAGTCCCACAAACAGGCTTCCTTCTCTTTCCATGAATGGACTTCCTTAGGGGTGAGTCTTTCCGAAGCTTATCCTACCCAGTACTGTTGCAACCTGAGAGCCAGGCATCCCCGGGTCAGGGTGCAGATCCCTAGGCAGGTTGAAGCATGACAGCCTCCTGGAGATCGAATGCCCAGGCAGGTGGAGGCATGCTGGCCTCCCGAGAATTGGGTCCCTGGGCAGGTCGAGGCATGTCGACCTCCTGGGACCCCTGGACTGGCAGATTCCTGAGCAGGTTGAGACATGACAAACTCCTGAGGACCAGATCCCTAGGCATGTCAAGGCAGGTCAACCTCCTGGGACCCCTGGGCTGGAGTTGGGCATCCCCAAGGTCCCCAGTATGACTCGTGCTGGGGAGGATTAAGGGGTTGTAATCTTTACTCATTGCCAGTTTGTCCACTGCAGATGGGAATAGATACTATGATGTAAAGCAAGCCCGCGTCCTTAGACTGGGAACCTGGTGAAATAGCCATAACATCCTTGTATTGCTCTGAGGGAATGTAAGTCACTGATTTATTCCCCTAGTCCTCCATAAGAGCAGTTCAGGGTGTTTCCAATGGTAAATATTTCATTGTCATAGATCCACTTTAGGTAATAACAGAAGTAATGACAAGGGAGTGGGTTATCTGGTCCTGTTAGGGGCTTTAAGAGTATTTTAATAATAAGCTGGGTGGATGTTGCCTATAAGGGGGCAGGGTCCTGATTGTAGGAGTTAGTAAGTGGCTTAAGGACAAAATGATAAAAGGCAACAGACCAGGTATTCCATAAAAGTGGAGTGGAGATTTGATCCAGGGAATATGCTTGTAGCTTTAGGAGAAGGGTGGTAAGGGTTTGGGCCCATTCGGCCTGCAGGGCTAACTCCCAAAGTGGCAAACATTATCCGTGGAAGCCCAATTGCCCTTGAAGGGATGCCACCAACAGATGGACTTCTAGCAGGCCTGTGTGTGCCTGTCACCCGCCCTAGCGGGTTCACTGAGAAATGCTATTGTTGCACATGTTATAGGAAACATGGAAGATGAAGGCCTGAATTCAATGAAAAAAACAATGAAGATGAAGGATTGGATATTATACAGTATTTCCCTCCCAAGGGCCAGTTATTTCTGGTTGTCCCTCTGGAAGATTGTAGAGGCAACATTGTGGGCCTGGACAGGGCTCAGGAAAAGAACATGAAACAGGAGTGAAGTGGGCAGGGCATGACTTTTGAAAGAATGACACAGCCCAAGTGTATAACATAAACCAATTAAATTCAAATGGGTCCAAGATGGTAAACAAGTCAAATTCAACTAAAGCTTGATCCTAAATCTGCAAGCTAAATGACACACCCAGAGGCTCCATGACATTTCCAAGGCACTATCAAAAGACCAAGGAGTGGGTGGTTCCCCAATTGTTGGAATGATCCTCCCACTCATTAGCATATGAAATCACCCAGCTCACAAAAACTAACCACAGCACATTTCATGGCTGCACTCACCCTCTGAGATGGCACACACTCTGTGGACTCTGCTTCTCTCTGAATCTGAACAAATCTACCTCTTACCTATTGCTGGGTCTCTCACTGAATTTTTTTTCAATGAGACATCAAGAACCTGAAACCAGGTTCTGGTTTCATTAGGTCCCGAAACCAGGCACCGTGGGTTTTAGCCAGGCTCAAGTCCTGGTAGGACATGACAGTGACTAAGCATAGCACAGAGTTCCTGCCACATGGGTTTGAGTCCAAATCTTAGGTAAACTGTTTCAAACACAACTTTCAGAAATGAAAAGATGATGACCTGCCCAATACTTTGAAAGCAGTGGCATAGATGGAGAGAAGAGCTGAAGGACGGGAGGAAAAAGCAGTGGGAAAAAGGTGTCGAGGAACCCTTTTCATAACTCTCTGGAAAAACTGCTAAATGCCTGACCTGTGCCCACAATTTTAATTGACCTGATCCTTGGCACAAAGGAGGTTAAGGACAGAGAACCCTCACCCACTTGGGCAACAGCTACTGGGGTGCAGCAAATAGTGGAGCCTTCAGGACACACACAGGGAGTAGCCCCTGCCAGAGTCCCTCAGTTGGACCCACTGCCACTCACCTGTTCGCAAAGGGCTCAAGGAAACAAGAAATGAGAGATTGTAAAGGAATTAAGATTTTGTTAGCTATATGTCCTTTCAGCCATAGGGACAATGACCTCCTAACCAGAGGTCTTCTGGAATCTGAGACTGAGCCGCGTGAGCTTTCTGCCAAGTTGGTTTTTGCCGTCCCAGTTTCTAGCATGCTGAGCTTCTGGTCACTTCCACTGTGCTGGATTTCCTTTGTGTTCAGCTTCCACCACATAATTTTTCACCAAGCTGAGCTTCCGTTCAACTCCACCTCCACTTAGCAAGGGCAGAGCTGTGGTTGTTTCAGCCAGGTTAAATCTGAGTCACGGCACCAGAGATGTCAGGGGAGTGTGTAATTTCCTCGGTTCTGTCTCACCACAGCAAAGATTTGAAATGGCGGACCAGTGTTACAGCTCGGTTACAGCTCAGAGTTTTATTGGGCAAGCAAAGGAAAGTACACCCTGAAGGTGTGAGAGTGGGCAGACCCCAAAGGAGAGGCCTCAATCCGTCGTGGCTTCCTCTTTTTATACGTTTGTCTCCTCCCCTCCTTGAGCCTGCCCTATGTAAACTGGGCTAGCCAGGAGGGCTGTTTGTTTCACCTGAGGTTCTCACTCCAGTCCTCGGTTTTCTTTTGTTCCATTTTCCTTTCTTTGTCTTTTAACCACAGCCATTTTGGACTTCTTTTTCTTTTTCTAACTACCTAACAGCATTATATATGGAATCTAGAAAAATGGTACCGATGATACTATTTGTGGGACAGGAGTAGAGACACAGACACAGAGAATAGACTTTGAACACAGTGGGGGAAGGAGAAGGTGGGATGGAGTAGAGGGTGGCATTGAAACATATACATTACCATATGTAAATTAGATATCTAATGGGAAATTGCTGTAAAACACAGGGAGCTCAACCTGGTGCTCTGTGACAACCTAGAGGAGGGGGATGGGAAGGTTGGGAGTAGGAGGGGATGTTCAAGAAGAAGGGGACATATGTATACTTATGTCTGATTTACACTGTTGTATGGCAGAAGCCAAAACAGTATTGTAAAGCAATACTCCAATTAAAAATAAATCTAAAAAAGAGAGAGAGAGATCATGGAGGGACTTCCCTAGTGGTCCACTGGCTAAGACTCTGCACTGCCAATACACGGGCTAGAGCTTAACCCCGGTCAGGGAACGAGAACCCTCACACTGCAGCAAAGATCAAAGATCCCACATGCCACAGCTAAGATCCAGCACAAAAAAAAAAAAAAAAAAATTTTTTTTAAAAAGAACCTGGAATCTTCAAGTGCAAGAGAGAAAGAGGAAGGGGAGAGAAAGAGAGCAAGGTATGGAAGAAGGAAGAGAGAGAGGGGGAGAAAGAAAGAGACCAGAGAGACAGGAGAGGTTTGGGAGAGAATGCTTTCTGTCATATACATAGCAGTGTTATGTTATTTTTCCTCTTATTACAGTCTAGTAGGAAACACTTGTGTTTCTTCGACCTAAGAGGAAGAACTAGCTGAAAGGGAAGAAGGCAATAAACCTAGAACACAGAATTGGTTAACCTAATTTGTGTATAAGTCTGACTACCCTCTCTGTTTCTTTCTCCACTAACAGTATAAATCCCACATAATCAAAATTTTACCCTACCTCATAGAACATTTTGCATGTAAACTCTAGGAATTGACCCTTGGGAAAGACAATATTGGAAGTCTTATGCTCTTTCTCAGAACTGGCTCTTAAAATGTCAAATAATCTCATTTAACAAAGAAGCTGATGCTCAACTAACATTGTATCTGCCCTACACCCTACCCCCTCATTTTCCAGTCCCTTCCTAGGGAGAAGGGACCATGTAGCTAATCCCAATTAATGAGAGGTAACCTTAAGCACTGTGTCATTTTTTATCTGAGGTAGGAAAAAAGTCCTAATGATTCTCCAGTTCCCCCTGAGGGTAAGAGGAAAGGTCACATGTTAGTAGCAGAGCTACAAGTTTTAAACCATCTGAATCTCTGAGTTACCACATTTAGTTCAGTGCCCTGGAGATTTCTAACCCCCTATAACATAGTACATGGCTGAAAATTAACTTTATGTTTTAAGTCATTGTGATTTGGGGGTGGATGAAGTATAGCTAAAGTGTGCCTGTGTGCGTGCTAGGTTGTTTCAGTCATGTCCAACTCTTTGGGACCCTATGGACTGTAGCTCACCAGGTTCCTCTCTCCATGGGATTCTCCAGGCAAGAATACTGGAGTGGGTTGCCATATCCTCCTCCAGGGGGTCTTCCTGACCCAGGGATCAAACCTGTGTCTAGCATGTCTCCTGCTTTGGCAGGTGGATTCTTTACCACTAGCGCCACCTGGGAAGCCATAGTATAAACCTATTGTAATATGTTTAATATTCCTAAGTTGTTTGGGAATTGGTGAAGAATCCCTTAATAGATGTCAATCAAAATTGAACTCGACAAAGTAGGCAGACATTAGATAAATTTGCATTTGAAAAACTGCACTCTTTTTGATGCTTTTTGGTGTTTATATTACTGTTAAAAGGAAAAATATCTTGTGATTCAGGGCATGCATATATTAGTAATCATTATTTCCAGTTTTACAAACACAAAGATCTGTGATTACAAATTCTTCTTGTACTTTCCTTAACCCTTATTAACTTAATTGACTTTTCCTCATTTTTAAAAAGTTGCATGGAAACAATTGGGAATCATAAATTTCTTGATATCAAAATTTTCTTCTAGCTATTTATAAATAATATATAGTAAACTTAATAATCTTGTGTGGCTGGATGGCAGTTTTAGCAAAACCAAATTTAAACCCACATAACATTTTTTGTGTTTTTTATTTTTTAAACTTTGATGAACCTAATACGATGGATTTGGGAAAGTCACCCTGACCCGACCACAAAATACATTTTCTTTTTTCACAGTATCATATGAAAATTATAGACTATGACCATCGTTCCTAAGCTCTGTAGATTACTTAAGTGACTCAGCCTGTTCTCAACTAAATAGACGTCTGGATAGAAAAGGGACGAATGATCCCCACCTATCCCCAGTTCTAACCTGTGTAGATTAATAGTGTTTACTAAAATAACTTGCAACTCTAAGGCTTTTGGGGCATTAATTTGCACATGGACCTCAAAGCTACAATAACTACTTGTACAGGCTCTCTTAGTAAATATTGGTAACCTCCACTAGTTACAGATAGGTAGGTGGGAGTTGTATATAATTTTCCTTCCAAGATATCTTGGTTAGATGAATAAATAGTTCAGACTAAATTTCCCCAAGCAGGAAGAAGATCTGCCTGTCCAATAGATAACACAAGTCTCTCACTTCTATATACCCACGTCTATGCTCAGTCGCTCAGTCGTGGCTCCTCTGTCCATGGAATTCTCCAGGCAAGAATACTGGAGTGGGTGGCCATGCCCTCCTCCAGGAAATCTTTCCAACCCAGGGAAAGATAAAACCCACTTCTCCTGCATCTCTTGCATTGCAGGCAGATTCTTTATCCACTGAGCCACCTGGGAAGCCCAATATATAGTACAGTTGTGTTACAATCCCAGCAGTTAACGTCTGTTGCGGGATTTTCTTTTTGCTATGAATATTAGGAAATAGTAACCATCTCAAGCCATTTAGACTAGTCATGAATTAGATAAAAGAGTCAACAGCTAACTGTATTTATATGCACATTTCCATTTCTTCAGATTGTACAAAAAAAAAAATGTCATTCTAAAGAAGCATTTTATTCGTTCAGATGAGAATTGAATGGAAGCTTTGGGAGACACGAGAACTTTTTACTGCAACAAAAAAGCTATTTCTCAGAGATAAAAGGAAAATTAGTAAATCCATCAAATGTGCTCTGAAAGTCCCTCAAAAGCTACATTCCAGGTGGATGACAGATCCACTACTGATGGTATCTATGGATTGACCTTTTTTGCAGGAGAATTAAGGCAATATGGTTCTAAAATAAATAATTAGATCTTAATTAAGCTCCTGAGCTTGTAATTAGTAGGCAGTCGCGGTGGCCTGCTCTTCATTATAAACAGGCAGCTGCACATTCATTTATTCTGGTTGTCTAGTGCTTTTGCACAAAGGCAGGGTAAATAACCTGGGGAAATTCGGAGCCTTTTTGACTTTGCCTTCATCAATTCAGCAAGTTAGTTTTTTTGTTTTTTGAAGTTAGTTTTATTGTTCAATTTCAGTTGAGGTCAGAATACTGAGGGCAATTTTAAATACCAAGGAAAGAAAATTTTCATACAGAATATTTAACAAAAGAATAAAACCAACAAACTTTATCCTTCTGCTATCCCCATTTTGAGTTTACTTCTACCTGGTCCTTGCCCCGACTCTATACACAAACTACTGAGAGCTCCAGCTCATTAAACCCGAGCTTCCCTTTTCCTTTAAGCTTTCTTTCCCTAAGAAGTGAAAGATGATCAGAGACCACTGTGAAAAAAGGAAACTGCAATAAATTGCAGCATATGTTTTGTAGCACGACCTGGTCCTGCTATTAAAAATGAGATTCTTGGTAGATGCAAGGCTCAACAACAAAAAATCCTTCTCCTAAAGTGTTCTTGCACAGGAATGGACGATTTCACTCTCTTTCACCAGGCTCTTTATGAATACTCTTTGAAGGGAAAATCATAGTGCTTTTCATAAACATCCTTTCAGTTTTCTCCCCGAACTGCATCTGTTGCTTTTCTGATAGCCTGATGGATCACAGTTTATTAAAAGGATTCTATCTACAAAGGAGGAAGAATTATTATGTTGCTTCAAGATCTGGTTTCTGAAGGGGGCAAGAAAGTCATAAACTAGTATCTTTCTTCTATTTTACCTTGATTTTACATTTCAACTTGAGTCTACTTGAATTAATAATAGTAAAATAAACAGACTTTTCTGCATTCTGAATAAAAGCATTCTAGTTAATTTCTTTGAAAGCTGAATAAAACTACATATAGAATACATTTATAAAGCACAAAGCATTAGATATACATACATCATATAAATATCTATACACATAGATAGCAATTAGTAATTATCTAGTAAAGTCAGTTGTAACTAACAGTTGATTTTGAAAGCAAAATAAAATATAAACATTCATATAATAACAAAAGAGTAAGATCTAACATTTTTGAACTGATACATATAAACCAACTACAATTTGGGGTGTTTCATATGCATAGTTTCAACTTCAAAATAATGCAATTTGTGGATTCTTTATTTTCTTAGACTTACAGAAAGACACAGAAAGGTTAACTATGTAGAATACGATTTAATACTTATTTTTGATTGATAAAGTTAACTCTTTACCAAACAGATTTATTGAAATATATATGTATATATTTACATTTTATTTTAAATGTACATTTTGCATTATATATTGTGGTTTTCCCTGGTGGCTCAGATGGTAAAGAATCTGTCGGCAGTGCAGGAGACCTGGGTTTGATCCCTGGGTAGGGAAGATGCCCTGGAGAAGGGAATAGCTACCCACTCCAGTATTCTAGTCTGCAGAATTCCGTGGACAGAGGAGCCTGGTGGGCCATACATAGTCCATGACATTACAAAGAGTCAGACACAACTGAGCGACTAACATTTTCATTTTTGAATTATATATTAGTTATGTTTACATGTTTACATTTTATATCTTAATATATATTTCATGTAATATTATATATTTTATGGACTTTCCTGGTGGCTCAGATGGTAAAGTGTCTGTCTACAATGTGGGAGACCAGGGTTCGATCCCTGGGTTGGGAAGATCTCCTGGAGAAGGAAATGGCAATCCATTCCAGTACTATTGCCTGGAAAATCCCATGGACAGAGGAGCCTGGTAGGCTACAGTCCATGGGGTCACAAAGAGTCAGACACGACTGAGCGATTTATATATTTAATTAAATGTCTAGTTGCTAAATAGTTAATTCAATCAGTGAAAAATGAGTATTTTATTAAACTCTATTCTACATAAATACCTTTATGTGTTTTAGTGTGTCTGTGATGTGTGTAAATGTGTGTGTATACTAAGAAGAGAATATATAAAGATATATACATATTTATATGTATGTGATGAATCTGGGAGAAATATCAATAACCTCAGATACGGAGATGACACCACCCTTATGGCCGAAAGTGTAGAACTAAAGAGCCTCTTGATGAAAGTGAAAGAGGAGAGTGAAAAAGTTGATTTTCACTCAACATTCAGAAAACTAAGATCATGGCATCTGGTCCCATCACTTCATGGCAAATAGATGGGGAAACAGTGGAAACAGTGACAGACTTTATTTTGGGGGGCTCCAAAATCATTGCAGATGGTGACTGCAGCCATGAAATTAAAAGATGCCTGCTCTTTGGAAGAAAAGCTATGATCAACCTAGATAGGATACTAAAAAGCAGAGACATTACTTTGCCAACAAAGGTTTGGTTTTTCCAGTAGTCAAAGCTATGGTTTTTCCAGTAGTCATTTATGGATGTGAGAGTTGGACTATAAATAAAGCTGAGCAACAAAGAAATGATGCTTTTGAACTGTGATGTTGAAGAAGACTCTTGAGAGTTCCTTGGACTGCAAGGAGATCCAACCAGTCCATCCTAAAGGAAATCAGTCCTGAATATTCATTGGAAGGACTGATGCTGAAGCTGAAACTCCAATACTTCGGCCCCCTGATGTGAATAACTGACTCATTTGAAAAGACCCTGATGCTAGGAAATATTGAAGGTGGGAGGATAAGGGGACAACAGAGGATGAGATGGTTGGATGGCATCACCGACTCAATGGACATGAGTTTGGGTAAACTCTGGGAGTTGGTGATGGACAAGGAGGGCTGGCATGCTGTAGTCCATGGGGTCGCAAAGAGCTGGACACGACTGAGTAACTGAATTGATGTACGTACTAAGAGGAAGAGAGAATTCTCATGTCCACAAGTCTCTTGCATTTTAGACATCTTGCAATTTGCCCCTTTTTCCTGAACTCTTTTCTTTTGAAGGATGACTATATAATAAAAATCCTTTGACAGCAGAAAAATTATCTTTGTCTGGAAAATGTAGACTGGTTTACAGCCTTGGAAGACAGAGATAGTGTGACCTCCAGAGCAAAGGACTGACCTGCTGTCCGTATGAAAGATTCATATTCACTAAGCTCAGGTTTGCTCTTCTGTAAGGCAATCTGTTGTGTGTGCCCATGTCACCTGAGGCACATCACTGTAGAAATTATGTAACATGCTGGTACTCTGAGTACTAATATTGGGGCAAAGAAGTCCCTTTGTCTCTGACCCAGGTGTCTTGTGTCTTTTACCGGCACCAGCAAAACTGTGACAGGCTAATTCATTAGCTTACAAATGAGGTAAACCCTCAAACCTTCCTTAGTGTCTTTTCTGCTGTCTGATACAAAGATAGGTCTCCTTTCTATCTTTCTCAAGGTTCAAAAAGTAGCAACATTCTCTTATTGATACTTTTATCATTCCTTTTATTTCTACTAAATAGTGGGAAAGGCAGATGGAGGGGCACATAAAAGAGGGATACAACAAACAAAGGGCTCAAGAAAGGACAACTTGGTCAAGCAGACACAGAAGCACAGACTTGGTGACTCTGTTTTGGATGTCTTACTCTGTATTACCACTCTGGGAGCATTTAGGACTGACTAATGTGTTAACAAGTTTCCCTGGTGACTCAGTGGTAAAGAACACGCCTGCCCATGCAGGAGACGCAAGAGACATGGGTTTGATCCCTGGGTCAGGAATATCCCCTGGAGAGAGAAATGGCAACCCACTCCAGTATTCTTGCTTGGAGAATCCCACGGACAGAGGAAACTGGTGGGTTACAGTCCATGGGGTCGCAAAAGAGTCACACACGACTTAGCCACTGAACAACAACAAATCTGCTAATAAGACCCATCTTCCCTGAAAAGCACATCTGTCCCACCTTCCCACTTTAATAAGGCCCTAAATATTTCTCCAATAAAGCATAAGCTGCCAGCATGGATCTAATTTGGTAATAGAAAAACAGCCGTTTAAAAGAGCTGTTCTGTTGAAAGATAGCAGTTCTCTCAAAACCAGGTAACAAATGCCAACTCCTCTTTATGGCAAATGAAATTGATCTCCTTCTTAAACCCTTTCTTTCATAATACTAGATGTCTAGCACATGATACTGCTAACAGCAATTGCTATTTTTAGGTTTATAACTATAACAGGTGCCTTCTCTGATCATGTAAATATTATTTTACTTGCACAAAAAATCACTGATTTTTAAGGGTGATAACAATATTTAAAGATAATGGTAAAAATACTTAGATCTATTTAGCTGTAGGAAACAGATCTTAAAAACATTTAGGAAAATTCAATAGTAACTTTCATGTTTTTTATTTAGATCTGAATCAACTGATTTTTGGGGGGCTTGTTTGCATGGGTTGATTTAACTGTTTTAATTAAAGGCCAGTGCTCAAATGTTTTGTACCTTCTCACACCCAGATTAACAATGACTTGTGAAACAGTTTCTTCTTTTTCTGGAGCCTTGGGTAAAAATGTGCCGTTGCTGTGTTAAGTAGGGTAACACTTGTTTTAACAAGCCAAAACGGACATTTCAGTTCCTTGCTGCTGCTAAGTCGCTTCAGTCCTGTCCGACTCTGTGCGACCCCATAGATGGCAGCCCACCGGCTCCGCCATCCCTGGGATTCTCCAGGCAAGAATACTGGAGTGGGTTGCCATTTCCTTCTCCAGTGTATGAAAGTGAAAAGTGAAAGTGAAGTCGCTCAGTCGTGTCCGACTCTAGCGACCCATGGACTGCAGCCTACCAGGCTCCTCCATCCATGGGATTTTCCAGGCAAGAGTACTGGAGTGGGGTGCCATTGCCTTCTCCATTCAGTTCCTTAGTACAGGAAATACTTATTTTTCAGTGATATAAGGACCTGTGCAGGTGACTTTGGTTGGTGGGGTAGAGCATTCTACTCCATAAAGTCATTCAGGGATCCAGAATATTGGAAGTTATACCATCGTCAACCAGGTGGCACTAGTGGTAAAGAACCCACCTGCCAATGCAGGAGATGTAAGAGTCAAGGGTTCAATCTCTGAGTTGGGAAGATCCCCTGGAGGAAGGAACAGCAACTCGCTCCAGTGTTCTTGCCTGGAGAATCCCCATAGACAGAGGCCCTAGCAGGCTACAGTCCATAGGGTCGCAAAGAGTTGGACAAAACTGAAGTGACTGAGCACGCACAGCACCATCATCAACACATGCCTTCTAAAAACATCACAGACTGATATTCAGCTGGCAGAGAGAGATAGCAAAAATACAAAACTATTCCCATCTCAAAACTATCTTGAACTAAACTATCATATACTATATCTGTTCCACTGGCAGGAATTAACTGCAAGGCCCTAATGAGATGTAAGAGTGACTGGCAAGTAGAATCCATGACAAGGCAGTCACTTATTAAAAATAACTTCAAACTACTGAAGTGGGTTATGAATATTGGATATAAGAGCAGTACCCACTCTTAGCAATTACTTCAGTTCAGTTGCTCAGTCGTGTCCGACTCTTTGCGACCCCATGAACTGCAGACGCCAGGACTCCCTGTCCATCACCAACTCCTAGAGTTCACTCAAACTCACGTCCATTGAGTCAGTGATGCTATCCAGCCATCTCATCCTCTGTCGTCCCCTTATCCTCCTGCCCCCAATCCCTCCCAGCATCAGAGTCTTTTCCAATGATTCAACTCTTTGGATGAGGTTGCCAAAGTCCTGGAGTTTCAGCTTTAGCATCATTCCTTCCAAAGAACACCCAGGACTGATCTCCTTTAATATGGGCTGGTTGGATCTCCTTGCAGTCCAAGGGACTCTCAAGAGTCTTCTCCAACACCACAGTTCAAAAGCATCAATTCTTCGGCGCTCAGCTTTCTTCACAGTCCAACTCTCACATCCACACATGACCACAGGAAAAACCACAGCCTTGACTAGACGGACCTTTTTTGGCAAAGTAATGTCTCTGCTTTTCAATATGCTATCTAGGTTGGTCGTAACTTTCCTTCCAAGGAGTAGGCGTCTTTTAATTTCATGGCTGTAATCACCATCTGCAGGAATTTTGGAGCCCAAAAAAATAAAGTCTGACGCTGTTCCCACTGTTTCCCCATCTATTTTCCATGAAGTGATGGGACCAGCTGTTTCCACTGTTTCCCCATCTATTTCCCATGAAGTGATGGGACTGGATGCCATGATCTTCGTTTTCTGAATGTTGAGCTTTAAGCCAACTTTTTCACTCTCCTCTTTCACCTTCATCAAGAGGCTTTTTAGTTCCTCTTCACTTTCTGCCATAAGGGTGGTGTCATCTGCATATCTGAGGTTATTGATATTTCTCCCAGCAGTCTTGATTCCAGCTTGTGCTTTTTCCAGCCCAGCGTTTCTCATGATGTATTCTGCATAGAAGTTAAATAAGCAGGGTGACAATATACAGCCTTGACGTACTCCTTTTCCTATTTGGAACCAGTCTGTTGTTCCATGTCCAGTTCTAACTGTTGCTTCCTGACCTGCATATAGGTCTCTCAACAGGCAGGTCAGGTGGTCTGGTATTCCCATCTCTTTCAGAATTTTCCACAGTTTATTGTGATTCACACAGTCAAAGGCTTTGGCATAGTCAATAAAGCAGAAATAGATATTTTCTGGAACTCTCTTGCTTTTTCGATGGTCCAGCGGATGTTGGCAATTTGATCTCTGGTTCCTCTGCCTTTTCTAAAACAAGCTTGAACATCTGGAAGTTCATGGTTCATGTATTGCTGAAGTCTGGCTTGGAGAATTTTGAGCATTACTTAACTAGCATGTGAGATGAGTGCAATTGTGTGGTAGTTTGAGCATTCTTTGGCATTGCCTTTCTTTGGGATTGGAATGAGAACTGACCTTTTCCAGTCCTCTGGCCACTGTTGAGTTTTCCAAATTTGCTGGCATATTGAGTGCAGCACTTTCACAGCATCGTCTTTCAGGATTTGAAAGAGCTCAACTGGAATTCCATCACCTCCACTAGCTTTGATCATAGTGATGCTTTCTAAGGCCCACTTGACTTCACATTCCAGGATGTCTGGCTCTAGGTCAGTGATCACACCATCGTGATTATCTTGATCATGAAGATCTTTTTTGTACACTTCTGTGTATTCTTGCCACCTCTTCATATCTTCTGCTTCTGTTAGGTCCATACCATTTCTGTCCTTTATCAAGCCCATCTTTGCATGAAATGTTCCCTTGGTATCTCTAATTTTCTTGAAGAGATCTCTAGTCTTTTCCAATCTGTTGTTTTCCTGTATTTCTTTGCATTGATCGCTGAGGAAGGCTTTCTTATCTCTCCTTGCTATTCTTTGGAACTCTGCATTCAAATGCTTATATCTTTCCTTTTCTCCTTTGCTTTTTGGTTCTCTTCTTTTCACAGCTATTTGTAAGGCCTCCTCAGACAGCCATTTTGCTTTTTTGCATTTCTTTTCCATGGGGATGGTCTTGATCCCTGTCTACTGTACAATGTCACAAACTTCTGTCCATGGTTCATCAGGCACTCTATCTATCAGATCTAGTCCCTTAAATCTATTTCTCACTTCCACTGTATAATCATAAGGGATTTGATTTAGGTCATACTGAATGGTCTAGTTGTTTTCCTTACTTTATTCTATTTAAGTCAGAATTTGGCAATACGGAGTTCATGATCTGAGCCACAGTCCACTCCTGGTCTTATTTTTGCTGACTGTATCAAGCTTCTCCATCTTTGGCTGCAAAGAATATAATCAATCTGATTTCGGTGTTGACCATCTGATGATGTCCATGTGTAGAGTCTTCTCTTGTGTTGTTGGAAGAGGGTGTTTACTATGACCAGTGTGTTCTCTTGGCAAAACTCTATTAGCCTTTGCCCTGCTTCATTTCATATTCCAAGGCCAAATTTGCCTGTTAGTCCAGGTGTTTCTTGACTTCCTACTTTTGCATTCCAGTTCCCTATAATGAAAAGGACATCTTTTTTGGGTGTTAGTTCTAAAAGGTCTTGTAGGTCTTCATAGAACCATTCAACTTCAGCTTCAGGGTTACTGGTTGGGGCATAGACTTGGATTACTGTGATATTGAATGGTTTGCCTTGGAAACGAACAGAAATCATTCTGTCGTTTTTGAGATTGCATCCAAGTACTGCATTTCGGACTCTTTTGTTGACCATGATGGCTACTCCATATTTTCTAAGGGATTCCTGTCCACAGTAGTAGATATAATGGTCATCTGAGTTCAATCCACCCATTCCACTCCATTTTAGTTTGCTGATTCCTAGAATGTCGATATGCACTCTTGCCATCTCCTGTTTGACCACTTCCAATTTGCCTTGATTCATGGACCTGACATTCCAGGTTCCTATGCAATATTGCTCTTTAGAGCATCAGACCTTGCTTCTCTCACCAGTCCCATCCACAACTGGGTATTGTTTTTGCTTTGGCTCCATCCCTTCATTATTTCTGGAGTCATTTCTCCCCTGATCTCTAGTAGCATATTGGGCACCTACCGATCTGGGGAGTTCCTCTTTCAGTATCCTATCATTTTGCCTTTTCATACTGTTCATGGGGTTCTCAAGGCAAGAATACTGAAGTGGTTTGCCATTCCCTTCTCCAGTGGACCACATTCTGTCAGACCTCTCCACCGTGACCCGCCCATCCAGCCACATGGCATGGCTTAGTTTCATTGAGTTAGACAAGGCTGTGGTCCATGTGATCAGATTGGCTAGTTTTCTGTGATCATGGTTTCAGTGTGTCTCTTCTGATGCCCTCTCACAACAGCTACCATTACCAAGCCATGTTTAGAGACCTCTCAATATTTTAATAATGTACTCATTTTATTCTTATGAAATATTGTGAATGAGCTTGTAGATCATCCTGTAGAAACACTGATTCATTATGCTACAAATAAAGTATAAACTTTCACAGGCTTAACACTGGTTATGATCAATGCAGTCACAATGGAGCAATCTGCACAAAATATCATGATATATGACACTACTTTCATGTGCCCATACTTGTTGTAAGCATGATTTGTGGCCCAGGAGATAAATATGCACTGCTAACCCCTTTTATGTAATAGATACTTTTCTAAAACATAACTATTCTAAAAAATATCCCTTTCAGTTATCAATCTATTGTTTCAGAACGATAAGCTAATACACAATTTCAAGGAAGGAGACATTAATCAAGAGAGCATATTCATTCATAGAAAAACATAATTCAGCTCTCAAGATATATAGTTATTAACTAATGAATGAATCCATTACCTATTACAGATGGGAATTCAAAGCTATTGTCCGTGATCATGCCACCTAGGGTAAAATAAGATCTGAGTATCATCTCTTCCTGCCCTGTGTTTCCTCTGAATCCAGCTGAAATCTTAGGCAGGTTAAGGTTGTCTGGAGCTGCTGTGGTGGAACCCTGAGCCTTACTCTATGGCTACCTCTGAGGGTCTTTATTGTAAGCTTCAATGAATTAGAGTACCATTGGCTATGAAGATTAAAAACAATGCATTGGTTTGGTATGGGGAAATGTTTTAGTTGTTCATCTTCTTTCTTGTTATTCAACAAAATCTGTTTTAAAAAATGAAGAGTGTCAAACTCACAAGAGAAGAGAAAAAATATTTTCTAGATCGTCAACACCATATGCAAGTTAACACAATAGCAATGGTTCCCATTCTTTGAAGTTCGGGGGCCTCCTGGTGTCTCAGATGGTAAAGAATCCTCCTGCAATGCAGGAGACCCGGGTTTGATCCTTGGGTTGGGAAGATCCCCTGGAGAAGGAAACAGCTCCCCTCTCCAGTATTCTTGCCTGGAGGATCCCATGGACAGAGGAAACTGGAAGGGCAAGGTCCATGGGGTCGCAAGAGTCGGACCGAGCGACTAACACACACTGGACCAGGAGGTGCTTTACATAATCTTCTCTCAAGGAATCATCAAATAATCTTTTGCAGTACATACTGTCAGCACATATTACCTGTTTTACAGATGAGAAGATGAGTAACTGAGTACGTAAGGGGCAGAGTTGGCATTCATACTGAGGAATGTCTCACTCCAAGTCACTCTCTCTCCCATGCTCATATTGACTCATAAATTTCAGAAGAGGACATGAAGCTAACCTGGTATACGGTACTATTAGCGGGAGACTTTAGGTATATTGTGACAATGATTGCTACACGTGCAATTAAATTTTTGGTGCTGAGGCTTGAAATGCCCATTTAAATACCTGAAACATTGAAAAGGTTGGATTTTAGAAGGTGCCCTTTGATTGTCCATATGTGGTAACATGTAGATACAAGATAATCTTTAGAATAAGCCTGTTTAAGCAGATAGAAATGAGATTCAATCAATATGTTCATTTACGCACAATGACACTTCAAAAATTAATCTTTAGAGAGGATTTAGAGTCAAACAAATATACAACATGAAAATGATATCCATCAGAATTCAATTTTTGGTAAACTAAGAATTGTCACTATGATCTTGAGAATAACACCCTTTGGCCAGTACCTTTATTTCCTACTTACATTCGCTATTACCCTTATAACTATCTATTATCTGTGTGCCCAAATAGACTGTAAGCTGCAAGAGGACAGCACCCAAGTCAGTGTTAGTTATCAAGATCTCTCTGCACCTAGCACAGTTTCTTCTTCATTAAGTTGGCTCTTAGTAATACCTATTAGGGATTTTCCTGGCAGTCCAGTGGTTAAGACTCCATGCTTTCAATACAAGGGATGCAATTTGATCCCTGGTTGGGGAATTAAGATCCCACATACTACTTGGTGTGGACAAAATAATAATACCTGTTAAATGAATTGGTGGATGAGGTACAGAAAGTCATTAAAAGTATTTAAATAAATTAATACAAGCCAATGGCAAAATTCAAGCAACACTGAAAGGTATAACATACTTCCTACCAGGCTCTATCACACTTTTGAATTCCCCAGAAGAACACCTGTTCATCATTTCTAATGAAATTTTCCAAATTTTTATAAGCATGTATTTAATTTTATTTTTAATGAATATGGTTGATTTACAATATTAGTCTCAGAAGTAGAGCATAATAATTCAGCCATTTTTCACATTATACTCCACTAAAAGCTTTAAAAAAAAAAAGGGCTATAATTTCCTGTGCTAGATAATATGTCAAAGGAAGACAAAAGCTGTATGATATTACTTGCATGTGGAATCTAGAAAATAAATGAATGTATATAGTAATATAGAAACAACTCACAGATACAGAAAAAACACAAGTGGTTACAGTGGAGAGAGGGAAGGGGCAAGATGCGGGTATACATTAAGAGACACAAACCACTGTGCATAAAATAGATAAACTACAAGGCCATACAGTACAATACGGGGACTATGGTCCACATTTTCTAATAACTGTAAATGGCATATAAACTTTACAAATTCTGAACCACTATTCCGTATGCCTGAAACATATATCATACATCGACTATACTTCAATTAAAAAAGAGAAATACATATAAATAAAAAAGCTATATAGAACAAAGATATAATGTGTTTACTTCTTGGTACACTTAACTACCAGATAAATATATTAACATACAAGGTAAATATATTTATTTGTTTAAATAAGATCAAATCAACAATCAGTTATCTGGACAAAAAAAAGTACAGTTTGGTTGAATTATTCCAGTCCCTTAATAGGCCATATTCTATATATTTCTAAAAAGAAAATCCTTATATCAACTCATTTGTTTGTGACTTATCTCTTTCTGGAGTAGGAAATGGCAACCCACTCCAGCATTCTTGCCTGGAAAATTCCATGGACAGAGGTGCCTGGTGGGTTACAGTCCACCGGGTCCCAAAGAGTCAGACAAGTAGTAAGCTGAAGGCAGACAAAAACAACTGCATTTCAACATCAGTTGAGTTTTCAGGTATTTGGAGTCAGGAGAAATAACAATAGATATAAGATTTTATGCACAGATTTTAGTAGAGGTTCTTGATCATAATTCGTCGACAGTTTTAGCAATGATCAAGAAATTTATTGTATCTGAGTCATGCAGGCATAAAAAACGGGTTCAGGCATTGAAACATGTATAATATCATATATGAAACGAGTCGCCAGTCCAGGTTTGATGCACGATACTTGTTGCTTGGGGCTGGTGCTCTGGGAGGACCCAGAGGGATGGTACGGGGAGGGAGGAGGGAGGACGGTTCAGGATGGGGAACACGTGTATACCTGTGGCGGATTCATGTTGATATATGGCAAAACCAATACAATATTGTAAAGTTAAAAAATAAAATAAAATATTAAAACAACAACAACAACAACAAAAAAAACGGGTTCATTTAACTAACAAGAAACCCGGTAGATGCAAACAACCCTGGCCAAAGGAGCCACAGGAGGGCGCTCTGACATTGCACAGATCTTAGGAGACTTAATTAAGTCTAATATCATTTGCTACTGGGTGATTAAGTGCTTTGTTGTGTAGGAACATTTTATGAATTATGACTTAAAATAATAGGACGATCAGTTATGACATGGAAATTTTTGTTCTATATTGGTATACCATCGTATGGAATTATTTTAGAAGCTAAACTACAGATATAGAATTGGTATTATTTAGACAGGTAAAATTATATATAGAAAAACTAAACATTGTTTAATTTTCTTATGAATATATATCTGCAATCACAGTAGAATTCATCTTATAGCATAGTGAAGGTCATTTATAATCTATAGGAGTTGTACACATAAGCAATGTAATGTAATGACCCATCAGTCCTAAAGGAAATCAGTCCTGAATATTCATTAGAAGGACTGATACTGAAGCTGAAGTTCTAATACTTTGGTCACCTGATTCGAACAAAGGGCTGACTCATTGGAAAAGACCCTGATGCTGGGAAAGAGTGAAGTCAGGAGGAGAAGGGTATGAAAGAGGATGAGATGGTTGGATGGCATCACTGACTCAATGGACATGAGTTTGAGCAAGCTCTGGGAGTTGGTGATGAACAGGGAAGCCTGGCATGCTGCAGTCCATGGGGTCGCAGAGTTGGACACAACTGACTGAACTGAACTGAACTGTACACATAACATTCTTTGATGCACACCCAGATCTGAATCATGCTGGTCTCTATTTTACATACTATTAAAAATTATTTTTTTATATGTGGCATTTCGAAGGACTGCTCCTATTTTCATTCAAAATTTATGTTCTTTTCAAAAATATTTTCCTAAAACCATAATAATGGAATATGTCTTAACCTGTTTGGGTAATTTGCGTGCATCCTAAGTGACTTCAGTCATGTCCAACTCTTCGTGATACTATGGACTGTAGCCCGCCAGGCTCCTCTGTCCATGGGATTCGTCAGGCAAGAATACTGGAGTGGGTTGCCACGCCCTTCTCCAGGGAATCTTTCCGACTCAGGAATCAAATCCTCATCTCTTGTGTCTCCTGCATTGGCAGGTGGGTTCTTTACCATCAGCACCAGCTGGGATACCCACTGGGTAGTTTAATTTGTGTCTTTTTGTTGTCTGCTCTATATCTATGGGTTTCCCTGGTGGCTCAGTTGGTAAAGAATCTGTCTGCAATGCAGGAGACCTGGGTTCAATCCCTGGTTTGGGAAGATTCCTTGGAGAATGAAATGGCAACCCACTCCAGTATCCTTGCCTGGAGAATCCCATGGACAGAGGCGCCTGGTGGGCTACAGTCCAGGGGGTCACAAAGAGTTGGACACAACTGAGCGACTAAGCACAGCACACAGTATCTATGACCAACTAGCAGTTGTTTTTGAAGTGCTTCCCAAAGTAACAAACAGCATCAACACTGCCTATTATCTTGTTATGAGTTCAGAATTTCTTATCTCACCCTGACTTGTTAAATGAGTAGCCATATTTTTAACATGGTTCTCAGTTTGATTAAATATACATTAAAGTTTGAGATGTCTTGCTGCCCCTACATCACTACTCATTGACACCTAAAGAACTCCTTGGTTTGGGGTAAAGTTGGTCATGCCTTTTCCTGGCAACACAGAGATGGCATGTGACCCACCCTTGGCCAATCGGAGCACTACCACTTTAAGACCTGCTGGTTTGATTCAGAGTTGGTTAGGCGACCCAACTCACGCAGATCAGCATCTTCCAAGAAACTTTCACCAAGGCTCTCAAAAGCAGCTCTCTTTCTATTGTTTGCTCAGCTTTCAAAATTGAGTTCCATAATTCTTGTGGCTAATATTCACTATAGAGATAGAGCCTCCTAAGAATGAAGACAACCCAGAAGAAATGAAAAGCCAAGAGAAGAGGAAGGAGCAATGGGAGAGAGAGAAAGGAGAAACAGGGGAAGAGAAGAGGTGAGGAGAGAGAAGAGGAGAGCGAAAGAAATGAAGGAGAAGACAGAAGGAGAAATATCATTAAGCCCCTGAAACTATCTGTGCCTTAAATTAGCACACCTAGGGGATTTCTCAATTACCGAAGTCATTAAATTCCATTTCTTAGGTTAGAGTTGGCTTTCTGACACTTGCAAATGAAAGTGTCCTAATTGTACCAATGATAGCAGTGCTTCTATGAGGAATTCAATTATTGAACTACTCGGCAGTCTCGTCGTGTGCCTTACATTTAGAAACGTGCTTTAATTGTCGGCCTTAGCCTAATTTACTCTCTAATGTATTCGACAAAGCAAGAACATGTTTTACATTCCTGAATCTCAAAACATGTGCTTTATCTTGAATAATTAAAAATGTGGTTGCTAGTGATCTGGCTCTAACGGCTGCCTTGGTACGGGCTGATGAAAATGCCAGGGATTAGTGTTTTTACTTGGTTATTAAAGATTTTGAGCCTGAACTACTTATTACCATCATGATTTTTCATTCTCTTCATGCTTTCTGAAAAGCTGTTTAATGACATTGACATACTTAAGTAAGCAGACTTAAGAAAACAGATGGAAAAAAGAAATCTTCCTTCCCTTCCCACACTTCCTATATTTTGCTTTCTTCCTCAGCCTGATTCTCGTCCCCTCGTTCTTCACCCTCACCCTTTCTTTCTCTATTTTTATTCCTGGGCCATGTAGTGGGCATCATCAAAGACAAAATTCTATCTTTTTAATCAAATTATAATTAGAGTTTTTCATTTTTCCCACGCTATGAAATTCTAGCTATCCAATTATCCAGTAGATGTTAGACATTACATGTCCTCTTCATGGGAATGTTTAAATCGACAAAACATTGCAAACAAGAGACTAGTGCTAATTAAATACGTTTGCATCACTGAACCAATGTATTCATTTGAAAATTATATATATATATATTTTATAATAAAGCACATATACATTTTCCTTAATAAAATACATATATATTACCATAGCAAGTCAGACTTTTAAGTGTTGAGTCAGCCTAATGGCAATATTAGTTCTTAAACCTACAGGGAGAAGGTACCCTTACCTATATCCTATAAATCCATTTTAAGTTAGAAATATATTCTCTAGAGAAAGAACAAAGGCTCTTTTTCATGAGTTAGTCAAGAAGCATCTATTGAACATTGCAATGTTTCTCAGTTTTGTGATTAGAGAGGAGCAGCAAAGCGGTTAAGTCACTGTTCTTTCTTCTAACACAATGTGATATGTTAGGGGACTAGTAGTAAGGCATTCGGAGAAGGCAATGGCACCCCACTCCAGTACTCTTGCCTGGAAACTCCCATGGACAGAGGAGCCTGGTAGGCTGCAGGCCATGGGGTCGCGAAGAGTAGGACACGAGACACGACTGAGCGACTTCACTTTCAATTTTCACTTTCATGCATTGGAGAAGGAAATGGCAACCCACTCCAGTGTTCTTGCCTGGAGAGTCCCAGGGATGGGGGAGTCTGGTGGGCCGCCATCTGTGGGGTCGCACAGAGTCAGACATGACTGAAGCAACTTAGCAGCAGCAGCAGCAGCAGTAAGGCATTGGAGAGATCTGGGAGGGGAAGCCTCAAAAATTTTACTGGGGATTTGTATCAAAATATCCAGAAGACTGGATTTTCTCCTTTCTAACCCCAACCTAAAGATGTATCAAAATTTGGAGTAGGCTTCCTGAAAAAGTTTTCTAAGGCCTGCTTCCTTCCAATATACTCCAAACTTACCAGGATTCTCACCTATCTGCAAGCAACTGATGGTGTTTCCAAGGTGTTCTAGGAGCAGAGAATGAGACAGGAGATAGATGGTCCCCCCAAGGGTAAAGTGATTGGAGATTCATTCACTGTGGACTAATACTTCAAGATGCGAATGGCAGGTCAATTGAGAGAGAAGGTTGGCCCCTGCCCAGATAGAACCCCATGAACAGTATGAAAAGGCAAAATGATAGGATACTGAAAGAGGAACTCCCCAGGTCAGTAGGTGCCCAATATGCTACTGGAGATCAGTGGAGAAATAACTCCAGAAAGAATGAAGGGATGGAGACAAAGCAAAAACAATACCCAGTTGTGAATGGGACTGGTGAGAGAAGCAAGGTCCGATGCTGTAAACAGCAATATTGCATAGGAACCTGGAATGTCAGGTCCATGAATCAAGCCAAATTGGAAGTGGTCAAACAAGAGATGGCAAGAGTGAACATTCTAGGAATCAGCGAACTGAAATGGACTGGAATGGGTGAATTTAACTCAGATGACCAATATATCTACTACTGTGGGCAGGAATCCCTCAGAGGAAATGGAGTAGCCATCATGGTCAACAAAAGAGTCCGAAATGCAGTACTTGGATGCAATCTCAAAAACGACAGAATGATCTCTGTTCATTTCCAAGGCAAAGCATTCAATATCACAGTAATCCAAGCCTATGACTGAGGTTCGTGACATTGTACAGGAGACAGGGATCAAGACCATCCCCGTGGAAAAGAAATGCAAAAAAACAAAATGGCTGTCTGGGGAGGCCTTACTAATAGCTGTGAAAAGAAGAGAAGTGAAAAGCAAAGGAGAAAAGAAAAGATAAAAGCATCTGAATGCAGAGTTCCAAAGAATAACAAGAAGAGATAAGAAAGCCTTCCTCAGCAATCAATGCAAAGAAATAGAGGAAAACAAGAGAATGGGAAAGACTAAAGATCTCTTCAAGAAAATTAGAGATACCAAGGGAACACTTCATGCAAAGATGGGCTCGATAAAGGACAGAAATGGTATGGACCTAACAGAAGCAGAGGATATGAAGAGAAGGTGGCAAGAATACACAGAAGAACTGTACAAAATATCTTCATGCCCAAGATAATCATGATGGTGTGATCACTCACCTAGAGACAGATATCCTGGAATGTGAAGTCAAGTGGGCCTTAGAAAGCATCACTACGAACAAAGATAGTGGAGGTGATGGAATTCCAGTTGAGCTATTTCAAACCCTGAAAGATGATGCTGTGAAAGTGCTGCACTCAATATGCCAGCAAATTTGGAAAACTCAGCAGTGGCCACAGGACTGGAAAAGGTCAGGTTTCATTCCAATCCCAAAGAAAGGCAATGCCAAAGATTGCTCAAACTACTGCACAATTGCACTCATCTCACACGCTAGTAAAGTAACGCTCAAAATTCTCCAAGCCAGGCTTCAGCAATATGTGAACCGTGAACTTCCAGATGTTCAAGCTTGTTTTAGAAAAGGCAGAGGAACCAGAGATCAAATTGGCAACATGTGCTGGATCATCAAAAAAGCAAGAGAGTTCTAGAAAAACATCTATTTCTGCTTTACTGCCTATGCCAAAGCCTTTGACTGTGTGGATCACAATAATCTGTGGAAAATTCTGAAAGAGATGGGATTTCCAGACCACCTGACCTGCCTCTTGAGAAACTTATATGCAGGTCAGGAAGCAACAGTTAGAACTGGACATGGAACAACAGACTGGTTCCAAATAGGAAAAGGAGGACATCAAGGCTGTATATTGTCACCCTGCTTATTTAACTTATATGCAGAGTGCATCATGAGAAACGCTGGGCTGGAAGAAGCATAAGCTGGAATCAAGATTGCTGGGAGAAATATCAATAACCTCAGATGTGCAGATGACACCACCCTTATGGCAGAAGGTGAAGAGGAACTAAAAAGCCTCTTGATGAAGGTGAAAGAGGAGAGTGAAAAATTGGCTTAAAGCTCAACATTCAGGAAACTAAAATCATGGCATCCAGTCCCATCACTTCATGGGAAATAGATGGGGAAACAGTGGAAAGAGTGTCAGACTTCATTTTTTTCAGCTCAAAAATCACTGCAGATGATGACTGCAGCCATGAAATTAAAAGACGCTTACTCCTTGGAAGGAAAGTTAAGACCAACCTAGATAGCATATTGAAAAGTAGAGATATTACTTTGCCAGCAAAAGTCCATCTAGTCAAGGTATGGTTTTTTCCAGTGGTCATTTACGGATGTGAGAGTTGGACTGTGAATAAAGCTGAGTGCCAAAAAATTGATGCTTTTGAACTGTGGTGTTGGAGAAGTCTCTTGAGAGTCCCCCTTGGACTGCAAGAAGATCCAACCAGTCCATTCTGAAGGAGATCAGCCCTGGGATTTCTTTGGAAGGAATGATGCTAAAGCGGAAACTCCAGTACTTTGGCCACCTCATGCAAAGAGTTGACTCATTGGAAAAGACTCTGATGCTGGGAGGGATTGGGGGCAGGAGGAGAAGGGGACGACAGAGGATGAGATGGCTGGATGGCATCACTGACTCGATGGTCATAAGTCTGAGTGAACTCCGGGAGTTGGTGATGGACAGGGAGGTCTGGCGTGCTGCGATTCATGGGGTCCCAAAGAGTCGGACACGACTCAGCGACTGAACTGAACTGAACTGAGGGGGGATGAAAATTGACTCTGTAGCATAGCAAAGTATCTAGCTCCTAATATATTAATGTTGATTTTTGCTCTTTCAGAGCCTACTGTCTAAAGAACTTTCCTCAAAAATCTATTTCTTTGATATGCCATATTTGTTCCTCATAATGATTTCATGTACGTGTGTGTGTGTGCCTTTGTGCTTATACATACAAAAGTATATATGTATGTGTGTGTGGACTGTGGATAGGATCTCTATAACTTTGGTGCCAGCACTCTGGTTGCTTCTGTCTGGATATATTCTATCTCCAGGCAGATGGTGTGTTATTGATGGGGCACTGGCCATGGTCTAACACATGGACAGATGCTTAGCAGTTTGTTGAACTGTGATTGGATGAACACCAATAAAATAATCCTTCAGGATGAACATTTCTTTCTGAACAGAAATTGGGTGATTTGGTTTTTTAAAAAAGATTTTGATATGCAATATATACTCTGTAGAGAAAATAAATATCTGGTCTCAACATGTTGTTTTGCATGTGAAAGTCATGACAAAGAATACTTCTTTGCTCCCATTCTTCATAAGCAAGTCTGCGCCCATTCTGCTGCTGCTGCTGCTAAGTCACTTCAATTGTGTCCAACTCTGTGCGACCCCATAGACGGCAGCCCACCAGACTCCCCCGTCCCTGGGATTCTCCAGGCAAGAACACTGGACTGGCTTGCCATTTCCTTCTCCAATGCATGAAACTGAAAAAATAAAGTGAAGTCGCTCAGTCGTGTCCGACTCCTAGCGACCCCATGGACTGCAGCCCATCAGGCCCCTCAATCCATGGGATTTTCCAGGCAAGAGTACTGGAGTGGGTTGCCATTGCCTTCTCCGCTGCGCCCATTCAGTTATGTCCAATTCTTTGCAACTGCATGGACCCACCAGAATCCTCTGTCCATGGGATTTTTCAGGCAAGAATACTAGCATGGGTTGCCATTTCCTTCTCCAGGGGATCTCCCGAAACCAGGGACCAAAACCAAATCTCTTGCATTTCCTGCATCGGCAGGCAGATTCTTTACCACTGAGCCATCTGGGAAGCATAAGCCACTTTATTCAGCCCCAAACTCATTATCAAAATCTTTTGACTTTTTATTATCCATCCCTTGATTTTATTGCACGTAAACTTGAAGGGACAGAGGAAATTTCAAATATGAATAGAGAAAGAGTATGTGGTGGCCACATTAGAGCAGATACCTTATCTGGCCCTCTGTGTGAATTTCCACCTCACAGCTCACTGAGACTTAAAAAGAGGCAGACTTCACTCAATTGGAAAATTCCACAGTCTGTCTTTATAGCCCACCCCCTCCTCTGTCAAATATGGCTCTAAATGCAATAAGATTATGATTTAAAGGAATGCACAGTGATATTTTAAAAGATTTTTAACAACTGAAAATAATCTGTATATGTATTGTAGCAAAATATTACATTCGGCTCATTCAAAATAATTCTAGTTGGAAAAATATAATCTACAATGTATGCTAAGGTCAATGAGATACAGGAGAAATTCTCAGTAAATGTTAGTTATATAAAGTGAGGTTATTTGTACAGCTTTCATTTACTTGCACTTCCATTCCCATGATGAAAACATTTGATATCATAAGTAAGTTTAACCTTTCCATTTTAATCAGGTTTTTTTTGGGGGGCAGGGTCGTCTTATATTTTCAGTTTCTGCTTGGGTATTATGTTATCTTTACAGAATTCACATGAGAAAAAGGATTGTTTTGTCTAAGTTGACTTTAAAAAGGTATTTTGTGCTGCTTTCCCATTCACATGTCATTAAAGGCCAAGCTATTTCAAGTAAAGAAGCAAGGAAGCATATAGCCCGAGATCCCAGTGGGAAGATGAAAGGTTTCAGTGGAAGTAGTTTATTAGTATTCTCCATAAATATGATCATTAAGTGAGATTAGATCTGTTAAGATATGCATTTAAAAATTCCACATGTGCAATTTCTTTCATTTGCTTCCACAATATATTTTCTTTTGGAAATAGATCTGTAGTCCAGTGAGTATGTTTTCTGTTTATAGAATTCTGCTTTCTCATGTAAATGGCTTGCACTAATGAAAAGCAAGGCAGTTCTACTTCTATGCAGTAGAGAAATGAGAAACTTTTTAGGGACAGGACAAAGAATGAGAAGCTGAATAGGGAGGTGGAATTATTCTTTTCATTTGTTTATTTTCAAAATTTATTTTTTATGGAAGGGTAGTTGACTTACAGCATTGTATGTTTCTGGAGTGCAGTAAACTGATTCAGTTTTATATATATACATATATATATATTCTTTTCCATATGGTTTATTACAGGATATTGAGTATAGTTCCCCATGCTATAGTAGGACCTTATTGTCTATCTATTTTATATATAATAGTTTGCATCTGCTAATCCCAATCTCTCCCCCACCACACACACACTCACCCCTTCTCCCTTGGCAACCATAAGTCTCTTCTAAATAGACATTTCTCTAAAGAAGACACACAGATGATCTACAGGTACAGGAAAAGATGCTCAATATTGCTAATTATTTGAGAAATACAAATCAAAACTACAGTGAGGTACCACCTCAGATCAGTCAGAATTGCCATTATTAAAAAGTCCACAAAGAACAAATGATGGAGAGAGTGTGGAGAAAAGGCAACCCTCCTCCACTGTTGGATGGAATGTAAATTGGTGCAGCCACTATGGATACAGTATGGAGATTCCTCAAAAAAACTGAAAATAGAGTTACCACATCATCCCTCTCTTGGGTATATATCCAGACCAAGCTAATTTAAAAATGTACATGCACCCCAATATTCAGAGAAGCACTATCTACAATCACCAAGACACAGAAGCAACCTAAGTGTCCATCAACAGATTAATGGATGAAGAACAATAGAAAACTATTCAGTCATAAAAAAGAATGAAATAACACCATTTGCAGCAACATGTGCAGACTTAGAGATTACCATGCTAAGTAGACCAGACAAAGAAAGATAAATAATACATATTACTTATAAGTGGAATCTAAAATGTGACCCAAATGAATTTATTTATGAAACAGAAACAGACTCAGATGTAGGGAATCATTCTAATGGTGGCCAATCTTAATAGAACTAGAGAAGCTGCTACAAGGAAGAGAAGTCCTTCCAACTGCCAGGATCAGACATTTCATTTTCCACCAGGAACTTGCAGAGTATAGACATAGTGCTTATATTTGTTGGGAAGTCAGAACTGAAAAAATACACTATTTTAGGCATATATAGATTTGAGAAGCTGATACTCATAATTTTTCATTTATTCTTGACATAAACATTTTCATTGGTTTTGACAGCTGTGTTGTCATTAATTATTCCAACAAATTGACCAAAGTTCTCTTAGCAGATGAAATCCTCTAGAATCCTATTCACACTGCCCATCTGTAGCTATGTTCCTTGTTATTTAATCAAACTATTCTCTCAAGGTATTAACCATTTATATATGCAGAAATAAATATAAGAATTATTAAGTCCAGTCCCTACGTATATGTGTTCAATCTTAAAGACATACTGTAACAGGGAAGAGCCAACTTTGACTCCCTGTTGAATCTGTTCCTTGGACTTTAACCTTTGTTGTTCACTGCTTTTCATATTATAATCATACATAATGGACTATATCAGAGAACTCTGCCCCTCTGCCTGACTGTTTAACTAAAGTGCCTTTCTTTAACTCACAGGGAGATACTCTCACCCTGTGAAAAGAAGAGATTCACACATACTTTCTAAAGATTGACCATTCCTGGAGATATTTTGCAAGACAGGTGGCCCTTTTTACTTTACTTCCCCATTACCAATCCCACTCTATTCTATCTTTTCACTTTACTTCCCCACTACCTCTCTTTCTGGTTCTACAAAAGAACCTGGTCTCCAGACCACAGGAAGATGGTTATTTTGAGACATTAGTCTGCTCTCTTCTTGGTCAGCTGGCTTCCAAATAAAGCCATATTCCTGCCTCAACACGTTGTCTCTTGGATTCATTGGCCTTTCATGCGGTGGGCAGAGTGAACTTGAACTCTGTAACAGTGAAATTTTAAATTGAATTGTTTTTCAACCATACAACTGAAGACTTTAGTAAAACATCAATAAATAATATAAACACAGAAGGAGAGATTAAGGTGGAAAAGAGGGACTGCAGTTTGTCGTTGTCCAGTCACTCAGTTATGTCCAACTCTTTGTGACCCCATGGACTGCAGCACGCCAGGCCTCCCTGTCCTTCACAATCTCCTAGAGCTTGCTCAAACTAATGTCCATTGAGTCGGTGATGCTATCCAACCATCTCATCCTCTGTCATGCCCCTCTCCTCCTGCCTTCAATCTTTCCCAGCATCAGGGTCTTTTCTAATGAGTCAGTTCTTCATAACAAGTGGCCAAAGTATTGGAGCTTCAGCTTCAGTCCTTCCAATGCATATTCAGGATTGATTTTCTTTAGAATTGATCTCCTTGCAGTCCAAGGGACTCTCAAGAATCTTCTCCAGCACCACAGTTCAAAAGCATCAGCTCTTTGGCACTCAGCTTTCTTTATGGTCCAACTCTCACGTCCATACATGACTACTGGAAGAACCAAAGCTTTGACTAGATGGACCTTTGTCTGCAAAGTAATGTCTCTGCTTTTAATATGCTGAATTAAAAACATGCTGGATTAAATATGCTGGTTATAGATTTTCTTCCAAGGAGCAAGCATCTTTTAATTTCATGGCTGCAGTCACCATCTGCAGTGATTGTGGAGCCCAAGAAAATAAATTCTGTCACTGTTTCCATTGTTTCCCCATTTGTTTGCCATGAAATGATGAAACTGGATGCCATGATCTTCATCTTTTGAATGTTGAGTTTTAAACCAGCTTTTTCACTCCCCTTTTTCACTTTCATCAAGAGGCTTTTCAGTTCCTCTTCACTTTCTGCCATAAGGGTGGTGTCATCTGCATATCTGAGGTTATTAATGTTTCTTCTGATGTCATTACATTGTTATTAACTACAGTGCACACATGTTTCAGATTTCATTTTTCTATTCCAGGATCCCATTCGGGCTATCATACTACCTGTAGTTGTGATGTCTCCACACCTCCTCTAGGCTGTGCTAGTTTCTCACTTTTCCTGGCAGGATTAGATTGCAATGATGGGTTTTGGGGAGATTTACAGTCAGGCCACTCAAGATGGCTCTTGTCTTGCTCTCTGTACATCCCTTGCCTAACCAGTGCCTGCTTCACCTAACTTTCTTGCCCCAGGCCCCATCTAGTGATTTTTCTTATCAAAGGGACTGTGAGGGGTGTGCCCCTCTACTGGCTTCCCTGGTAAATAATGAGCCCATCTGATATTATTTCCTTATAACACGTAATCTCTTCCTTTCTGCTGCCACCATGTCCTTCCCACTGTGTCCACTGCACATGGCAGGGTGTCTCTCATATCTGTAAGCTTCCCCATCCACTAAACTATTGATATTCTGTTGCTAACTCCACAGTCTTTCTTTGGTCTTGGCTGAGCAACCAGGAGACTGAGGAAACTCCTGTGAGTAATGAGATGTCAGGAAATACGACAGGGAATGAAAAGTGGCAGGGGCTATCCACTATCATGTGGGGCTTGAAAGTTCCAGAGGCGATCCTGAAAGCAGAAGAAGAAATCCCAGGGTGGCCATCCAGAAGTACTGGGGGCCCTGTGCTGGCTGTCCTTAATCAATGGGAGCTGCCATGAGGTCTGGAGAACACTGGCTTCTAATGGTTCTGCTATTGTATCAAAGTAAGACCATCATGATTGGTTAAGCTGGCTTTCTAGAAGGAATCGCTATTTCTCTTGTGCCTTTGAGATGTAAATGATTTCTCTGGCATCTCTAGAACTTTAATCTTATGTGATTTCTAAGAGTAAAGGAGAAGAAAAGAGCTTTCAGGTAAACTCTATAGAAATAACTATGTTTTGGAAATCTCTGTCTTAAATAATCTCTCCAGATTTTGGTAACTTGAAGCTAAACAAAGTTAAAGGGAGAAAATTCACTGACTCAGGAATTTCAATATTTGGGGGAGTGCTAGATGAGAAAAATCCACCAAGGCAGAGCCTGATAGTAGGCCTTTGGGCTGGCTGTCCTGGCCTTGAGAAGTCTTTTGGGAATTCAATCTGAGACTCCTGGGGACGTCTCCCTCTGACAATGTGGAGGAACCTATGTGGTCATTGACAGGACTTATTTTGGAAACAAATTAGTTTTAACTTGGCTGTGTTTGGTAAAGATGAGAGTAATTTTAGAAAGAACAATATTATGTTTCAGTTCAGTTCAGTCGCCCAGTCGTGTCCGACTCTTTGCGACCCCATGAACTGCAGCACGCCAGGCCTCCCTGTCCATCAGCAACTCCCAGAGTTCACCCAAACTCATGTCCATTGAGTCAGTGATGCCATCCAACCATCCCATCCTCTGTCGTCCCCTTCTCCTCCTGCCCTCAATCTTTCCCAGCATCAGGGTCTTATCAAATGAGTCAGCTCTTAGCATCAGGTGGCCAAAGTATTGAAGTTTCAGCTTCAACATCAGTCCTTCCAATGAACACCCAGGACTGATCATTTCAATGAATATGAAATTCGAGTTCTGTTAACTGAGATCTGTATTTATTTCCCTGATGCTCTGAACAGAAAGAAAGTTACCTAGTACAATTGTCACAGAGTATAAACACTATGACGTGACACTGCTTTAAGTCTGCTGCTAAAAGCACATGTGCAATGCTTGTGTGACAATTGGGTATAAGTGATAAAATGCATAGCACACGAAGTGTTTCCCCATTAATACCGCTGAGTCCATTTAGGAAATCTGGTTAGTTTTCCTCCAAGGTGAATGACTGCTGCTGCTGCTAAGTCGCTTCAGTCGTGTCCGACTCTGTGCGACCCCATTTTTTAAACCGTGTTGCATGCTCAGTTGCTCAGTCATCTCTGACCCTTTGCAGCCCCATGGACTATAGCCCACCAGACTCCTCTGTCCATGGGATTTTCCAGACAAGAATACTGGACTGGGTTGCCTTTTCCTTCTCCAGGGGATCTTCCCAACCCAGGGATTGAACCTGCATCCCCTGCACTACAGGTAGATTCTTTACCACTGAGCTACCAGGGAATCCCGAACTGTATTGCAGACCAAGACAAAAAACACAGGTGAGTGTGATATTATCCCTGAACATGGCTTGTATTTTGTTTATTTGTCATGATCTCCCCTGTACTGTGCCTGTTAGATGTCTTATATTTCATTCATAGCCTGAGAGGAGGAAGCCTATTTGAGGGCTGAGCAGCAACACTGGCCTTAATGCTGCTATCAGAGCTAGATGAGTCTAATTGCTGGTTCCATGATGAGAGGCCATTGTCGTCCTCCTCTGGACTCCATGAAAAGTTGAGCCGGCTACTGTGGCTAAGTGGAGACTACTGACAATGGTGGGAAAGACTCACCATCTTCCTGTCCCATGTGCCAATATGTCAAAAAGACCCAAAACGTTACTGTACAACTGACTGCCCACGAGCGCCCTGGACTAATTGGATTAATGCTTACCATATTTGAAAGTCATTTTATTCATTGTATTTATTCCCCCCCTTTCTGTCTGACGTCTCTAGCTTTAATTGACAATTTTATATCATTTTATCTCCTATCTGAGTATGTTGACTATATTAAAACTCCAGTGGTTGCCCTACAATTTGCAACTTACATTTTTATCTACTTTAAGTCCACTTTCAAACAACACTATACTCTTACATATAGTATAGGTACCTTGTAAAAAAGTATTCCCAATTTCTCCCTGCTTCCCCTGTGACATGGCTGTCACTCATTTCACCCATTAATAATTACCTAAAGCTGCTGCTGCTAAGTCACTGCAGTCGTGTCCAACTCTTTGCAACCCTATGGACCCTTGCCCACCAGGCTTCTCTGTCCTTGGGATTCTTAGGCAAGAAAACTGGAGTGGGTTGCCATGCTCTCCTCTAGGGGATCTTCCTGACCCAGGGATCCATCGAACCCGCATCTCTTATGTCTCCTGTATTGGCAGGCAGATTCTTTACCATTAGCACCACCTGTGGACACCAATCACCTAATAAATTATTCTTAAAAAGTTATCTTTTAGATCAAATAAGAATTTGAAAAAAATTTATTTGACTTTTATTTATTCTTTCTTCAGTGCTTCCCTTTCTTTATGTAGATTTGTTTCTGACCTTTATCATTTTCCTTCTCTCTAGATAACTCTTAATATTTCTTGCAGAGCAGTTTGGCTGGTGATGAATTTCAGGTCTTGGTTTTTAAAAATTTCTCCTTCACTTTCAAAGGCTAACTTTAATAGATACAGATTTTTAGGTTGATTTACAAATTTTTTTTTTCAACTTTAACTTACTCTCTCCTTGCTTTCCTGTTCTCTGGTTAAGACGTCAACTGTAATTCTCATCCTTATTCTTAAATAAGGGTTTTCCTGCCTCTCTTTTCTCTTTACAATTTCTCTTCTTTTCCTCCTCCTCCTCCTTCTTCTCCTTCTTGCTCTTTTCTCATTCTTCTTCATTCCTGTGCTTTGAATATGACATACCTAAATGTAATTATTGCAACCACATTGAAAGGAATATAGACCCTCTTCTTTTAACAGTAGGTATTTGTTGAATAAATATTTGAGTAGACTGAAAGATGATGCTGTGAAACTGCTGCACTCAATATGCCAGCAAATTTGGAAAACTCAGCAGTGGCCACAGGACTGGAAAAGGTCAGTTTTCATTCCAATCCCAAAGAAAGGCAATGCCAAAGAATGCTCAAACTACCGCAAAATTGCACTCATCTCACACGCTAGTAAAGTAATGCTCAAAATTCTCCAAGCCAGGCTTCAGCAATACATGAACCATGAACTTCCAGATATTCAAGCTGGTTTTAGCAAAGGCAGAGGAACCAGAGACCAAATTGCCAACATCTTCTGGATCATTGAAAAAGCAAGAGAGTTCCAGAAAAACATGTATTTCTGCTTTATTGACTATGCCAAAGCCTTTGACTGTGTGGATCACAATAAACTGTAGAAAATTCTGAAAGAGATGGGAATACCAGACCACCTGACCTGCCTCTTGAGAAACCTATATACAGGTCAGGAAGCAACAGTTAGAACTGGACATGGAACAACAGACTGGTTCCAAATAGGAAAAGCAGTATGTCAAGGCTGTATATTGTCACCCTGCTTATTTAACTTATATGCAGAATACATCATGAGAAATGCTGGGCTGGAAGAAGCAGAAGCTGGAATCAAGATTGCCAGGAGAAATATCAATAACCTCAGATATGCAGATGACACCACCCTTATGGCAGAAAGTGAAGAGGAACTAAAGAGCCTCTTGATGAAAGTGAAAGTGGAGAGTGAAAAAGTTGGCTTAAAACTCAACATTCAGAAAACGAAGATCATGGCATCTGGTCCCATGACTTCATGGGAAATAGATGGGGAAAAAGTGGAAACAGTGTCAGACTTTATTTTTTGGGGCTCCAAAATCACTGCAGATGGTGACTGCAGCCATGAAATTAAAAGACACTTACTCCTTGGAAGGAAAGTTATAACCAACCTAGATAGCATATTGAAAAGCAGAGACATCATTTTGCCAACAAAGGTCCGTCTAGTCAAGGCTATTGTTTTTCCAGTGGTCGTGTATGGATGTGAGAGTTGGACTGTGAAGAAAGCTGAGCGCCAAAGAATTGATGCTTTTGAACTGTGGTGTTGGAGAAGACTCTTCAGAGTCCCTTGGACTGCAAGAAGATCCAACCAGTCCATTCTGAAGGAGATCAGCCCTGGGATTTCTTTGGAAGGAATGATGCTAAAGCTGAAACTCCAGTACTTTGGCCACCTCATGCAAAGAGTTGACTCATTGGAAAAGACTCTGATGCTGGGAGGGATTGGGGGCAGGAGGAGAAGGGGACAACAGAGGATTAGATGGCTGGATGGCATCACTGACTCAATGGATGTGAGTCTGAGTGAACTCTGGGAGATGGTGATGGACAGGGAGGCCTGGCATGCTGCGATTCATGGGGTTGCAAAGAGTCGGACACTACTGAGTGACTCAACTGAACTGAACTGAACTGTACCAATGGAAATTACTTTGTACAATTCTTGTAGGTGATGCTCATGTGGAATGTTATGAGATCAACATTTCCCTGACCTGTGGAAGCTCTGGGAAGATATGACTCAAATTCCACGAAATGGGAAGAAGAGCAAAAAAGTGGAAAGGTCATGAACTGTGTAGTAGGATAGTCTCATGCTCAGTCTCACCCTGGATCTTATACTGATGAATCCTCAGGAGAGTCATTTCATCTGCAAGCTGTATGTCATTGTCTGGGAAATCATACTCAATACTCACAGTTATTTTGAAGGTCATAATACTGTATAAACATACTGCAAATAAAGCATCTGATGCATAGCATTTATTTTTAAAAATTTAGGTTTCTCTTTTTCCTCCCTACCTCCTCCCCTTTCTCTTATTCTAGTCTTCCTTCTTCTCTTCTTACCCCTCCATCTCTTCCCTCTCCTACTCCCCTTCTTCTTCCTCCTCCTTGTTTCCTCCTGTTTTCTTTTGCTTCTCCTTCTCCATCTCCTTCCCTTTATCCTCTTCTCCTTTCTTTTCTTTCTCTGTTTCCTGCTTCTCCTCCTCTTCCTTCTGCTTCTGTTTTTTCTTCTCCTGTAAACCAAAGCATGGGAACTTCCTATCTGGGATTTAACTAGGAAGATTGTAAGGAGAGTAGAAAGAGATCTTATGTGCCAAGACCACGCAGTTACCATGTAGAGTAGGTAGAGTAGAGGCAGATGAAAGAAATGAGCAAGGTATTTACAACCTGTGCCTGGATTGGAAGATTGGAGCGTAATTGTCTCAAGGCAGTGGGTAGATTGGAAGAAGCTTGGCCGATAATCTGACCATGGCATATAGTTTTGAATTTTGTCAGCATGTCTGGTATTACATTCTTTGGCTCATCCCTTACTGACTTACTGTTATTCCTTCTGAGAGTTCCAGATTGCTTCTGAAGAGAACGGACATGGATCTAAGCCAGAGTGCTAGAAATGGGATCAGGGCAGCGCTCTTCTGGGCCCAAACAGGGGGCACTGGCGTTATAGTAAAAAATAACAAAGCTTTATGGAGCATGTAAGTCTCAGGGTGGCAAAGTCAGAGCTATTTAGCGTCCTACAGATGATTTTACATCTGGTAGTTTTAGGAGGCTGTGTTTTGTTTGTAATGAGCAATCCCTTTCAGGAAGTGGGCAACGCCATCACAACTCCACATCTAAATTCTGGACCCCTAAATGGCACTTGTATTCCTTCTGAAATCACAGAGGTGGAAAAAATAAGACAGCTTCTAATAGGCTTGTGACTTGAAAACAAGCATCTTCGGAGAATGACAGGCATGTTTACTTCGTCTCTAACTTATTTACTCAGCTATTAATATGCTCCAGTGACATAATTTCATGGAAACTTCTTGCCTGACGCTGGCACTCTCAACCTTAGTATATATTTGTATATCCTGAGAAACTCTTTAAAAATACCAATTTTTAAGCTGACAATTTTTTTGAGGCATTGGTAATTTTTTAAAGCTCCCAGGTGAACCAATATACACCTAAGGTTGTAAACTACTGCCTTACATACTTAGTAATATCTTCCCATGTTTATACTGGAATTTTATCCCATTGTCTTTGGGTTTGTCCTTTGTGGCAATAAAGGACATCTGGTCACTGGTATCCTAGGCCAGTTCTACAAATGTTTGAAAAAAAAAAAAAAAAATCCACCCCTCAGGCTTGCCTGAGCTCTATCAACCTGGAGCCTTTATTTTACTTCTTAGAAGACTTTCTACCCTTTTCATTATTTTTGTAATTCTCATGAGGAATTCTTGCAATTTTAAATCTCTTGAAAGGCAAAAGACAAAAGTTTAGAGAAAAGAATAGGCTTTAATTATAGTGGTAAAATTTATTACCAGCATTTACCCATTATTCCCTGGTCAAAACATTCTTAAAGTGTATTCATAGTTTTGAAATAATCATTGTCTATTGAACACTAATGATTGGTGTCCAGCTTACAATCTGATATAATTCAATTTTCCCCCAAACTTATGTTAGAGATTTCCCTAGTATTTTGAAGTTTTCTGTTGAGAAGAGACTACTCATACATTACATAAAATTTGGGAGACACTGTTAAGCAATAAGTCTCAAGGAAAGATTCTGTGAGAAGCTCATTTCTGTCTTGTTACAACAATGTTTAGGTATATTGGATTCCTGCTTTAAATTCTGCCTGAAGCTTGTCAAATGGAAGTAAAAGCAAGAAGGAAAAAGTACCTTAAATTTCAACTATTGAGCAAAAAGTAAAAATCTTCCCAAAGCAATGAATCATTTAATTTCTACCAATGTTATCTGAGGGAAAAAATATCACTAGAAGAAACTTAGAAACCAGAATACACACCCAGTCTTCAGAGACACCAAAAATTCTGGTTCAGGGGAATCAGAAAAGAAATCTTCTCAATATAAACTTGATTGAATTTTTGGCTCTTATTTACAGATTAATTTAGCAGAAGATTGGAAAGGACATATATCTGTTTTGGGAATTCAAAATCTGCTCTGAAGCCAGCATAGCACTATGTAAGCTGGTCAAGCTCTGTACTGTAAAAGGGTAAGGAGACTTATCCTAAAATGAAGAGTGGATGCTATTTTAAGATGCCAAATAAATGGCAGTGAAAACTTACTATACTTGCTGATGTTAAGTTTTAGGCAAGAGACCAAATAAACAATTCCTGCCTATGAGTTATGCATACTATATACTTGAAATAATAAATAAACAATAATGGTAAGACAAAGTGGATTGAAGAATCACAGTAAATTTTTTCACAGTTAATTTAAAAATAACTAGTCACAAGAGACATTACTGATCATATAAGAAAAAATACTTAAATTCATCCATATCTATAGCTGTCAAGGAAATTTTATCTATGTTGGGCCCTTTGGGGCTTTCCTGGTGGCTCAGACAGTAAAAAAATCTACCTGCATTGCAGGTAGACCTGGGTTTGATTCCTGGGTCAGGAAGATCCCCTGGAATAGGAAATGGTAACCCATTCCAGTTTTCTTGCCTGGAGAATCCTGTGGACAGAGGAACGTGGCGGGCTATAGTCCATTGGGTCACAAAGAGTTGGACATGACTGAGGGGCTAACACACACACACACACACACACACACACACACAACACACACACACACACTGGGCTCTTTGAGGCAGATTGAACTGAAAGAGGAGTCTATTTAACACAGGGTCTGAGTTTCATGGGGGAAAGGATAGAAATCAATTTGTATGATCCATAAAATTGTTATAAAAGTACCAAGATCAATGTTGAATGAACAGATAGTATTTTGAGGATCATCTAAAATTAATTACCAAGTCAGGTACCTGCCACTTAAAAAAAAATTATTGACTTTAATGTTGGTGATTAAAGAGCCAAAAAAGTATCATCTACCTAGAATGCTCTCCACTGTGTGATGCCAAACTGGTGTTAATGTCAAATCTGCTATGTTTGGTGCCTTGGAATTGAAAGTTTTAGTAGCTGCTCTGGAGGAGCTTTTCTTGACCTTTTCACTGTCAACAGTTTTCCAATCCTAATGGTGGGTCCACATCACCACATACCCTGGTTCTCTGGAAACATCAATTGTCCCTGACGCACACACGGTCAGTCATACTTACATCAAGAATGTGAATCAAGGCACAGAACCTGGGGCTTGCATGCTGAGTCAAGTTAATGACAATATTCTAGGGAAAGGCCCTCAAACTCGGGTGCTACAAGCCCTGGATCCAGTTTCATCCTTTCTTAAGAGTTGCTTCTTTGATATTTAAAATATTTTGTCAAATATCCAATATTCTTCCCATAAATTTCCTTTTGATAGTGAAAATTTCTCATGCTGTATCTATCATTTTGTTGTTGTTGTTTTTATTGCTCTGTCACTAGGTTGACTCTCCGTGACTCCATGGACTGCAGCATGCCAGGCTTCCCTGTCCTTCACCATCTCCTGGAGTTTGCTCAAACTCACGTCCATCGAGTCAGTGATGCCATCCAACCATCTCATTCTCTGTTGTCTCCTTCTTCTCCTGCCTTCAGTCTTTCCCAGCATCAGGGTCTTTTCCAATGAGTATGCTCTTCCCATCAGTTGACCAAAGTTTTGGAGCTTCAGCTTCAGCATCAGTCCTTCCAACTGGTGTTTAAGTCAATCCTTTAGGATTGACTGGTTTGATCTCTTTGCTGTCCAAGAGATTCTCAAGAGCACCACAGTTCAAAAGCATCAGTTCTTTGGCACTTAAGCTTCTTTATGGTCCAACTCTCAATCTGTACTACTAGAAAAACCATAGCTTTACCTATATGAACTTTGCTCGGCAAAGTGATTTTTTTTTTAAAGGATTTTTTTACTAAGTAAGCAATCATAGCAGTAGAGCTGAGGAAAGGCTTCAAGTAACCAGCTAGTTAGGAGCATCTTCATTGCATGTGAAGAAACTGACTCTGTTTGAGTCCATTGTTTTTTCTTTTAACATTTGTTTATTTGGCTGCATTGAGTCTTAGTAGAATCTTCAGTGCATTATGCAGGATCTTTTGTTGCTGTGCACGAATTCTAGTTGTGGTGCACAGGTTCTGGAACACATGTGCTTAGTTGCCCCATGGCATGTGGGATCTTAGTTCCCTGACCAGGGATTGAACTCATGTCCCCTGCATTGCAAAGCAGATTCTTAACCATTGGACCACCAGGGAAGTCCCTGTTTGAGTCAGTTCTAACATCTACAAGAAGTAGAACTGAGGGATGATAACCTGGTTGCTACTTTCAATGGGTGTTCCATTCTAGCTCCCATGGTTTACCTCGGTTACAGCAAAGGGTCACGGAGTACAAGCCTCTTGGTCCACATATTATGTTCCCGTTTCCTTATGCTAAATGTCTCACTTTTCATATTTCTGAATTTTTTCATTACTTTCACTTTATGATTGAAGCAAAAGGGCCAAAGATTTTCACAAATGTTTTATCTTGGTGAAACCCCAAGTTAAGCCTCCATAGATTAGTATTCGTGTACAGAATGCATTTGGATATGGAGAATTAAAAATTACAAATTCATCAATTAATTTAAAAATATTTTTACATGTTTAGTGTGTGCCAGGCAATATCCTAGTGTCTATGGGATAGAGTAGCAAGCATAGATAAATCCCTGCCCTCTTGGAGCTTCTATTCTAGTAGGAGAAATAACAGCTAAGATATGTATATAAAAGATAAAGACTATTGCATTGGACTGAATACCAAGAAGTAAAATATAGCAGGGAAGGGAGGTAGGTATGTGTGACGTGGTACTGTAATTTTAGAGGGGTGACCTCACTTGGAGGATGACATTTCAATAAATGTTCATAGAAGTAAAGCAACAAGCTACCTGGAAACCAGCAAACCAGAAACAGAGAACAGCATATGCAAAGGCCCCGAGGCAAGAGTATATCTGATTGGTGCCAGAGACATCAAAGAGGCTGGTATTGCTGATGCAGAGTGAATAAAGGGGAAAGTCATAGGAGATGAGGTTAGAAAGATAAAGGCGTCTCGGAGACACAGATCGCGTAGAGCCTTATATTCTACTGATTTTTTCTTTTACCCTGATGCAATGCCATTGTGGGGATTCAGGAGAAGAAGAGATGTCTTTATAACTGTCTCCCTGTGGCTGCTGAAGTCAGACGCAGGGAGACAAGCTAGAAAACTGCAATAATCCAGAAGAAATAATGATGGCAACAGACGGGTGAGAAGTAGGACGATTCTGGATGTATTTTAAAGATAGAGCTGATAGGATTTATTGACGAATTAGATGCAGAGTATGGGCTTCCCTGGTGGCTCAGAGAGTAAAGAATCTGCCCAGCAATGCAGGAAACCTGGGTTCAATCCCTGGGGTGGGAAGATCCCCTGGAGAAGGGAATGGCTACCCATTCCAGTATTCTTGTCTGGAGAATTCTATGGACAGAGGAGTCTGGCAGGCTACAGTCCACAGGGTTGCAATGAGTCAGACATGACTGAGTGACTAAACATGTGAGATAAAGAGTAATTAAGGAGCCTTCCAATGTGTCCACCTAAGCAACTCAAAATAGAATTGTCATTTACCAACAAATACCCAAAGATTAAAACAGATTCTATAAAAATGAGACTGTGATGTAGGGTGCCTGCAATTAAGGATATTTCAAGTAGAATTTTTTTTTAATGTCTATCACATGCTCAGGCACCACTGAGTGTGTCCTGTAAGCTGAATATGGATATGGTTTTATCCCAAATTCTCAGAGACATAACCATTTACAATTACTCATCTTTCTAGACAAGGTGAATTGCATGCTTTGATTGTTTTTGAATTTACAATGTAGTCAAGTGACTCAGACACAGTGACACTGCCCATTTTTCCTGATTTTCCTGTCCAAAGCCTTGGTTTATCAGTGAAACTTATTGTTCGAATGTTAAATTTTTTGTGGCAGGGCCTCAACCATGGTTGTTAAATGAAGTCCCAAACACAATCTTATTACAAATGCTTCTTGCATGATTAATCATTGTATTTAGAACTAAAGTTTATTATTTACTGTTATTTCACCAAATATAGCAGAAAAGCATTTAACTAATAGTTAACAGAAAACATAAGGAATCAGAGAAATTGATTTAAATTCAACATGTTCTCATTTTTGTGCCAACTTCAAGTACATCTGTGAAAGTGAAAATTTTCTTCCCAAATTAAACTAATTTCAGATGAGAGATTTATCTTGTTTGCCTCTATCCCAATAATGGACCATCTGCTCAATGGCCTTGACTTTCTATAAGCCCAGAAGAGCACAGTGCCACCCACTAAGAGAGAAAGAAGAATTATTTTTCTCTTGTTTAGATACAGTGCCCACTTCCAATAAATGTCAGCCATTCTTTCTTCCTGTTTCTTGTAACCCTTAGAAACAATTGGTCAGTTTTTACAGAATGAAGCCTTCTTCATGGCTGCATATTTATTCCTGGTGTTGGAACACAAGTAGACTCAGCGTTTTCAATTTCCTAATAAAAAAAAACAAATTTGTTCCTTTCACTAAAAAAAGAAGGAAGCTTTTTCTTTTTGTATTGTTGTTTGGAAAGAAGAATGCTTTCCCATCTGAGTTTCTTTTAACTAGATTCCAGAATCATCATATACATTGTTTATTTACTCAATCCTTCCTTCCCTCCTTCCTTCCTTCCTTCTGTAAGCACTTATTAAACATCTAGTAAACGTCAGGCATTTGCTGGATTCTGACAATAAAAAAATGAATAAGTCAGGGTCCGCATTTAAACAATTTACAATAAAAAAAAAAAAGATAAGCAACTGAATACAAAATAAGTGACACTGTTTCTCAGCAGGACTGATCTCCCTCTGAACTTGCTACTTCCACAGACTCCAGCCTCTTCTGGCCCCTCCAGACTCTTCTCTACATAACAGACACATTAATCTAGCAAAGAAAGATTAGATCATGTAATTCTCATGTTCGGGAACTTTCTTTGGCCTCTTGTCACACTTAAATTCTGAAGCCCTTAGTGAGGTCACACATGACTTGGCTCAACTATCTCTCTGACTGCCTCCCCCACCATCATGATGGTCAGAACACACTGACCTACCTGCTCTTTTTAGAGCTCCCAAACATGTTTCCACCAGAGGGCCTTTGCACATGCTTCTGCATGCAAACTATGCCTTCAAGTATCTGTTCAAATGCCATCTCCTCAGCATCCTTCCTTGACTACCCTAGTCCTTTCTGTATTAAAATTGGGGAAGGATTCCAATGATATTGCACCACTTTTCAAAATACCATTTATCACCTCTTGACAACATGTTTCTTTATGGCATAATCCACGTTCCAGATTTTAAGTGTATGCAGGAAGGAATTTTCTTTCTGTTTTGTTTGTTTTACATTCTTAGCTTTTAGAAATAGGCCTGACATAGAAGAAACACTGAACTAATACTAGGTAAATGATTTCACAAATTATGGAAGCACAGATGAGTAGGTGGCATGAGTGGCAAGCTAGGGAGTTCAAGGAGTAATTCACTGAAATAACATGTGAGTAAGATATAAAAGATGAGCAGGAATTTGGTTGAGGGGGAAGGAAAGAAAGGAAATTTCATGAAAAATATATGTGTACAATGCAATGATGTGATGACCAGCCCAGGGCATGGTGTGCTTGGGGGAAACTGTGTATGTAGAAGATACCAATATGGTGGTCATTACTGTTAGGGAAGTGATTTAGAAGAGGGGAGTTTCTCTGAGGTTAAGCTCCAGGGGAAACCACGAGAGATTCTAACTCCGGATAATGCCTTGCTTTAAAACAATCTGTCCTTTCCCCTAAACTTCTTATTGGTGACAAATACCTCCATGAAGAATTTGCATTCAACTTTAATGAGCTTATGGTCATTAGTGGTTTTTAAGGAATGAGCCTTTTGCCATTCTCTTATTAAAATTATCCGTGAACAGACAGGTGTACTTTCTGTTCCTGCAGGCTTGAAACTACATCCTCTTGATCTTTCCTTCCCTCCTAGCTCCAAGCACAGTGCCTGACACATGATTAGGAGCTCAGTAGGTAATAACTAGAGAAGTTCTAAATTTTTTATTTCAAATCTAAATATTTTAAATGAATCAGGAGCACTATTTAGTGCATCTCTACAGCGCTTTTGTAAAAGGAATAACCATCTTCATTTATCCATCTGATGGAAGCATTTAAAAGGGGGCTGTTTCTGACTGGTCAGAATGCCTAGTCATCATGTTCACAGTGGCTTCATGTCACTGCCACCCTTCAGTGACCAGGAGAGAGGCCATCTCCTCTGAGAGGGGCATTTTGTCTTCAACCCCTGGAGTTCTAAGTTTCCTCAGCACCTCAGTACAAGTCACCCAAATTTTTCTAAGAACTGAGATTTATAAGTGTTAACGATATTTCTTCTGCCACCCACCCATACTTGGAGTTCCTCAAGGGTGGGAATAGCTATTCATGATTAACTATATCTCAAGTATCTACCAAACTGTCTTTCACTTATTCAATTAACACTTATTTCTGAGGTCTGTGTAAGTTAGGCACTGTCCATTGTGCTTTATTTAGGGTGTAAGACAATGAACCAAAAGACAAAACCCCTAGTGTTTTATATCCTCGTAGATGTAGGCAATAGAAATTAATAACATATGTGGTGTGTGAGTAGTTAACAAATATTTAGAATATTAAAGCATGGAAGAAAGTTAGTGATGTTGTCAAGAAGAAGCCTGCAAGTTAATATAGGGTGGTCTGAGTAGCCTCAGAGAGAAGAAAGTGAGGTTAAGGACTTCCTGGTGGTCCAGTGGTTAAGAATCCTCCCTCCAATGCAAGGGATGTGGGTTCGATCCCTGGTCTGGGAACTAAGATCCCACATGTGCTGTGCTGTGCTTTGTCGCTCAGTCATGTCGATCTCTTTGACACCCCATGGACTGTGTAACCTGCCAGGCTCCTCTGTTCACGCTGTGGAGCAACTAAGCCTGCACATCGAAACTAGAGAGAAGCCCAAGTGGCCAAAAAAAAAAAAAAAAAAAGAATGTGAGGTTGAATGCTTGTCTCTAGCCATTTTCAGCTGCCTTGATACAGATGGTTATTTAGAGAGAGAGACTTCTCCAGTTATGGAAAACAACAAGTTAGAGAAGACCTGAGGTGAGGGTATGGCTGGAATGTTCTAGAATAATAAGGAAGGCTGAGTGGCTGCAGCAGAGGAAGTAGGGAGGAGAAGGAAAGGAAACAGATCAGACAAACAATGGGTTTTCAAAAAGTAGAGCATCTTGTAGGGGATGGAAGGATTCTGACGCTTTTTAGAGTCTATCTGGGTCACCGGAGGATTTTGAGCAGAGGAATGATATTACTTCACTTGCAAGACTACTCTGGCTTTTGCATCGAGGATCAGGTGTAGGTGGGTGAGGCAGGACTTTGGATAGGAGGTGTTCATGGGATGCTGATCAAGCCAGTTCTTCACCAGAGATGGGAAATGGACTGAGCATGAGAGGAGGCTTTTTATGGGCTCCTGAGTTTCAGAACTCCTTTAACTTTAGTCATCTGGACACTTAGTTGCTTGCCCTTTCAAATCACCAAAGCCTTTAACCTATCCTGAGCTTCCTCTCCTGAAAGCTGAATCCTGGCAAGTTTCACTTCATACATTTTTTTTTTTTTTTTTTTTTACTTTACGTGTTTTCCCTTTGAGTGTGGGCAAGTCACATCACTGATTAGCGAATTAAAACCTACTAATTGTACATGAGCTCTTCTAAGGAAAACAGATGGTTGTGTTATAAAAGAATGATTTTAGAAAAATATCCAATTGTGAATGAAAACATGTCTGGAGATAATGCAATGCCAAGGTAGGGCCTTATTTAAAATTGTGACTGTCAAAAGTTTCCCTGGAGCTCCTGTGCCCTTGTTTTCATGCTCTCCCCTTTTCCAGGTAGCCTCCTGGATGCCCAGGGCTTGCATCCAGAATACCTCCACCTTCCTCACACTTATGGAAATTCACACATTACAGTCTATTCTTTACCCCTTGTGTTTTGCTAGGTGCCTAAGGGTTGAGATAATTTTCTCATGAGATATGGCTAAGGATATGAGATATGAGATAAGGATTATTATCATCCTCAAACAATATCACAGTTAAAATGACTAATACATATTTGAGGAGGTTGAGCACAGGTAGTTTTGATTTAGAAAACTGGTTGACACCTTTCAAACCACCTAGAATGGAAATACCTACTTGGACCAAATGAATGACCATTAGTATCCTTGGGAACACTGCAACCTGGGATAAATGTAGGGCTTGTTATTAAACAGGAAGCCAACAGATCAGAGGATGTTTGCCCTTGAAAATATAGATTATTAAAGTCACAGAGGAGAGAGGCATGCCATCACAGGGAGGACATGTGGGGAGGAAGTGGGGTTGGATAGGAGGCTAAGGGAGAGAGAAATACAAGGACAATAGCCTTTCCTGTGGTTTCCAAAGGACAGAATGGGCGAGCAGAGGAAGCATCTTCAGGCGTGGCTGGCTTGGATCATTTTAGCAGCCTCTGGGGTCCAGGGACTATTCCTACTTATCCGGCACCTGGCCCTGGAGTGATTAGGGCAGGTGGATGGTACCCAGAATGTGAGAGGCCAGTGAGAGCCCGGAATGAAGTGTTGGGATGTGGGCTCTAGAGCAGTTGGTTTACATATGAAGGCTGCACACTCAGCCCAGTATTTCCCTACCTTGAGGAATTAGCTAGCCTTGGCAGGAGCAGTCTCTCAGGGACCAGCAAAGAACCAGAGCAAGGGATGAGAGATTCAGAGACACATGGTAAATACAGACACTGAGGTATACGTTTGTCTCCAAAAGAGCGTCTCCTGGGCATAGTGACACACATCTGAGGACTCCCAGCAGAAAAAAATATGAAGTGGATCCTCCCTGAGTTGGAACCATGATAAACAAAACAGATGTATAGATTAGGTTTGAAATTTCCATTACATTTCACCACAAGAGAGATTTTCCAAGGTTTCAGATTATAATTACGATACCTTGGAACCGGCCAGGCTGCAAACCGCTCTATTTGAAATAAAATCCTCAAAAGGATCTTTGAGCCGCTCATGAGGGTAGACACATACTGTGTGCATGTGTGTGTACTCAGTCATGTCTGACTCTTTGCGACCTTGTGGACTGTAGCCCGCCTGACTCCTCTGTCCATGGAATTTTCCAGGCACAGATACTAAAGTGGGTTGCCATTTCCTATTCCAGGGGATCATCCCCACCCAGGCATCAAACTCCAGTCTCTTGTGTCTCCTGTATCGGCAGGCAGATACTTTACCACTCTGCCACCTGGGAAGTCCAGACACACAGTTTTGTCCACAATAAAGGTCTAAACAATTTCTGACTCATATTTGCACGTAAAAGTTGTATGTCTTTCAAAGATCTCTTCATATAGAAAAAATAGTTGTTGTAGCTCCTACTTTAATTACACCAAAGTGCTCTTTAAAAATGTGCCAGAAGACCACACTGCAACCGCATTTTAAGTCGTCCCCCTTGCTGTTTGCTGAGCTGCTTGTTATTTCTTTATTCACTGAACAATATCCAGGCAGCTTCAAGAGAAAATCCATTAATGCCCTTAAATTTGCATTTGTATAGCAGCTTTTCTCAATTCTTTAAACGGTATGGAGGAACACATTATGACAGCTCCCAAGCACCCCTAAAGAAACACTATGTTGGAAACTAAGAGTGGTCTGTGGATGACCTGGAGCCGCTTGAAAAAATCGGGTGAAGGACCTGCCAGGTTGCTGCTAGCTATGGGAGACACGATGCTCATTAAGAAACCCCATTGGCTCGTGATTTATTGATTGCAGACCAAATATCCGGGAGGACTCATAAATTACTCTTTAAATGGGCTTTTAAATCCCTCTCCTACATCCCACCAATGGATTATGCTTCAGACACATTTGCACCTGATTTAATCTATATGAAAATTTATCTGTTCTTCCTATCTCATTACTTAAATTGTTTTCTAAAAAGATTATGTAGCTGGAATATATTTAAACAACAGGTTTTATTTAACAAGATATTATCAGTCCTATTAAATTCTAAAAACGATTTTCAGATAGATGTTATTTCAAATCTAGGCTTTAATACTTGAGTGAGTTGCTTTCTGGATGTAGGGGTTAGGGCATTCACATGGATCAAACTATGAATATTTTTATTCTAAAATAGTTTTTCTTTCATTTGGAGGAGAAAAAGATCAAAGTATCAAAGTATCAGAATTTTCTCTATCTCCCCAGATATGAAGGGTATTTAATAGTTTCTCTGAATGCTTGAATCCAAAAAAATTGTCAGCATTCTGTGCATGAGGTATGAGACTTAAACAAACCAACCCTGTGTTTCCAAACAATTTAGATTTAAAGTAAAGTGATCCCATGCAAACAACAAGCTGAATATAAGTAGAAAAATAAAACAAATAAAGAACAGATGGGCAAACAACATGAGGCAAATAACAAACAGAGTAATTTTTAAACTACAAAGCTAAATAAAAGCTGGACATATTTAGGTAGAACAACTAAAAACCAGAAGAAGATAAAGCATCTTCTAAGTGTTATTCATTCATTTATTCAACGACAAACTCTCATTCCAATGGTACTACTGATGGCCTTGTTGTGTTAGACGTTGAAGAAAACAAACAAGCTAATGTTTTCTTCATCATGGAATGTAAAGACTATTGTGAGAAAACAAATGCCAGAGAAGATATAACAAAAGGAGAGCATGAGTGAACATTAAGTATAAACTACTTTGGAACAACATAACTGCTCTGGAGGATCAAGGGATGAAGGCTTATTTCCTGAGACGATAGTGTTTAAGCAGAGATGTATAGGGCACAGGGTTTTCCTGGTGACTCAGACAGTAAAGAAGCCTTCTGCAGTGCAAGAGACTCGGGTTTGATCCTTGGGTCAGGAAGATTCCCTGGAGCAGGAAATGGCAACCGACTCCAGGATTCTTTCCTGGAGAATTCCATAGACAGAGGAGACTGATGGGCTACAGTCCATGGGGTCACAAGAGTCGGACACGACTGAGTGACTAAGTACACACGCATGCTTGTAGAAGGTGCAAGGGCATTAGAGAGTGAGTGATGTCACAAGACAGAGGCAGAACCTTAAAGTTCTCAGTCAGGAATCTCAGCTTTACACTGAGAGAAATGAGAAGGCATGGATGGGTTTCAGGGAAGAGGTTTTATATCTGGGCTTTCCTGGTGGCTCAGACGGTAAAGAATCTGCCTGCAATACAGGAGACCCAGGTTCGATCCTGGGTTCAGGAAGATCCCCTGGGGAAGGGAATGGCAATCCACTCCAGTATTCTTGCCTGGAGAATTTCATGGATAGAGGAGCCTGGTGGGCTATACTCAATGGGGTCGCAAAGAGTCGGACACAACAGAGCAACTAACACTCACATTCACTAGGGCTAGTGCACTGGGAAGACCCAGAGGGATGGAATGGGGAGGGAGGAGGGAGGAGGGTTCAGGATGGGGAACACATGTATACCTGTGGTGGATTCATTTTGATATTTGGCAAAACTAATACAATATTGTAAAGTTTAAAAATAAAATAAAATTTAAAAAAAATAAATCTATACTTAAAACCAAACAAATCAACAAAAGAAACATGTTGGCAGTAGCATGGAGCTGGGTTGTTAGGAAGTGATCAATGTGGGTACTATGTATGAGGCTATTTATGGCTTTTTGGGCTGGAAGTGGTTCAGGACTAGAGAAACATATAGAGGAAGTGAAAACCATAGCACCTGGACATTGATAGCATGTGAGTAATAGGAGATAGGAACAATCAGGAAAGATCCTTAATTTTTTAAATTCAGCAAATATATGGTCTTTAGGGGCTTCGGACACGACTGAGCGACTGAACTGAACTGAACTGAACTGGTGGCTCAGATGGTAAAGAATCCACCTGCAATGCAGGAAACCTGGGTTTGGTCCATGGGTTGGGAAGATTCCCTGGAGAAGGGAAAGGTTACCCACTCCAACATTCTTTCCTGGAGCATTCCAATGACAAAGGAGCCTGGAAGGCTACATTCCAAAGAGTCGGACACAACTGAGTGACTTTCACACATTTCACATGGTTGTTAGAAGATTTATTGAGGCAGGAAACACTGGAGGAAGAAGAATTTATGCAAGAGTGCATGAATTCTATTTTGGACATGTTGAATTTGAAGTGTTATATGACAGCCCTGTGTCATGATTTGCAAGATGTTAGGTGCATATAGTATAAAAGGTACAGTCAGAAGAGGTCTGGGCTTCTGTCAGCCAGCACGAGTTGGATTGTGTCACAGAAAAATTTCAGGAAATTATAATACATTTTGTTCCTTACTTTTGCTACACGTCCATTGCATATAGAGAAAGGAGCTTTTTCAGATTATTTACTCAGACACCCAGGCTGATTGAAGTCTTACCTGGTTCTGACACTGCTACCTTTACTAGGGGCTTCAGTGTTGACCGTGGCAAGGCAAGAGACTATGTAGCAAGCACATCAGCTCAACAGTGTCCTGACCTCAAGTGACACTTGTCATTCCCATTTGCATTACTTCAGCCAAGGCAAATTACATGGCCCCTGCTGCAGTTTCCAATTATTTTCTAGAAAGAGGAAGAAAGCCATACATTTTAAAAATAAGCGCTAGTAATATCCACCACAGAATGGATAACATCATTTCAGCTGATCTTAACATATGGCTCTTGTGGTGAGTGCTTATCATGGGTGATGCCCCAATATATTCCCTAAATTTTGGTCACACCTTACAATGTTAATCTGTCTTTCCAAGACAGAGGACAGAATATTTATATTCCAGGTTCTCTTGCAGTTTTACATGAAGGCATGAGACTAGATTTCTCCAGTCATTCGCGCCCACTTGAGATTTGCCTTAGAAAGTTAGAATAGAGGAAAACAACAGAATGGAAAAGACTAGAGATCTCTTCAAGAAAATTAGAGATACCAAGGAAACATATCATGCAAAGATGGGCTCAATAAAGGACAGAAATGGTATGGACCTAACAGAAGTAGAAGATATTAAGAAGAGATGGCAAGAATACACAGAAGAACTGTACAAAAAAGATCTTCACGACCCAGATGATCACGATGCTGTGATCACTGACCTAGAGCCAGACATCCTGGAATGTGAAGTCAAGTGGGCCTTAGAAAGCATCACTACAAACAAAGCTAGGGGAGGTGATGGAATTCCAGGTGAGCTATTCCAAATCCTGAAAGATGATGCTGTGAAAGTGCTGCACTCATTATGCCAGCAAATTTGGAAAACTCAGCAGTGGCCACAGGACTGGAAAAGGTCAGTTTTCATTCCAATCCCAAGGAAAGGCAATGCCAAAGAATGCTCAAACTACTGCACAATTGCACTCATCTCACACGCTAGTAAAGTAATGCTCAAAATTCTCCTAGCCAGGCTTCAGCAATATGTGAACTGTGAACTTCCAGATATTCAAGCTGGTTTTAGAAAAGGCAGAGGAACCAGAGATCAAATTGCCAAATCTGCTGGATCATGGAAAAAGCAAGAGAGTTCTAGAAAAACATCTATTTCTGCTTTATTGACTATGCCAAAGCCTTTGACTGTGTGGATCACAATAAACTGTGGAACATTCTGAAAGAGATGGGAATACCAGACCACCTGATCTGCCTCTTGAGAAATCTGTATGCAGGTCAGGAAGCAACAGTTAGAATTGGACATGGAACAACAGACTGGTTCCAAATAGGAAAAGGAGTACGTCAAGGCTATATATTGTCACCCTGTTTATTTAACTTGTATGCAGAGTACATCATGAGAAATGCTGGACTGGAAGAAACACAAGCTGGAATCAAGATGGCCAGGAAAAATATCAATAATCTCAGATATGCAGATGACACCACTCTTATAGCAGAAAGTGAAGAGGAACTAAAAAGCCTCTTGCTGAAAGTGTAAGAGGAGAGTGAAAAAGTTGGCTTAAAGCTCAACATTCAGAAAACGAAGATCATGGCATCCGGTCCCATCACTTCATGGGAAATAGATGGGGAAAAAGTGGAAACAGTGTCAGACTTTATTTTTTGGGCTCCAAAAACACTGCAGATGGTGATTGCAGCCATTAAATTAAAAGACGCTTGCTTCTTGGAAGGAAAGTTATGACCAACCTAGATAGCATATTCAAAAGCAGAGACATTACTTTGCCAACAAAGGTTCGTCTAGTCAAGGCTATGGTTTTTTCTGTGGTCATGTATGCATGTGAGAGTTGGACTGTGAAGAAAACTGAGTACTGAAGACTTGATGCTTTTGAACTGTGGTGTTGGAGAAGACTCTTGAGAGTCCCTTGGACTGCAAGGAGATCCAACCAGTCCATTCTGAAGGAGATCAGCCCTGGGATTTCTTTGGAAGGAATGATGCTAAAGCTGAAACTCCAGTACTTTGGCCACCTCATGCAAAGAGTTGACTCATTGGAAAAGACTGTGATGCTGGGAGGGATTGGGGGCAGGAGGAGAAGGGGACGACAGAGGATGAGATGGCTGGATGGCATCATTGACTGGATGGACGTGAGTCTGAGTGAACTCCGGGAGTTGGTGATGGACAGGGAGGCCTGGCGTGCTGCTATTCATGGGGTCACAAAGAGTTGGACAGGACTGAGCGACTGAACTGAACTGAACTGTCTGTGAAAGGAGGAATATACACTCTGGCACGAGTGATGACAGAGACTTTGGTTCTTTCTGGGTGAGGAGGGGAGGAAGGCAGTGGAGCACCAGGCATCCAGTTGTGAGGGCAGTCAGTCCCCAGTGGCATGGTCATGGTTTTTCCTCGAGAGGAGCCCCTTGGGTGTAGATCATTGCTTCTTGATGAGTAGCTTCAGAATATGATCCTCTGACTGTTTCGTAATTTATATGAACTCTATGGTACCTCTTTAAAAATTATTTTTCTCCTTACATAAATCAGAATATTTTATAATGTTTGCAAATATAAATCAGATCAATATGGTATTTGATCCCAGGAAAGGCAACAAGCCCTCAAGGAAATGGGAATCAGTGAATGGGTTATTTAACCTGGTTAGGTTTTCAGGCATTGAAGATCTAGTTAGTAGGGAACTGGGAACTCCAGTAGCTAATGGCAGAGCATGTGACAGAATTACATTCTCCTCCACAATGAAATGCCTATGGAAGACAAGCTTTGGAAAAACATATAGCTGTTGATAAAGAATGAGTAGGTAGGGAGGATTAAGGATTATATGGAAGACTGACTGCTTCTAGCTGTATTGCGCAGCTTGAAAGAAAATGATAAGATCAAAGTTTTAAATTCTTGGCTCAAAGCGGAGAAAAAAAATTGAGGACTCACTGTGTCTGTCAAAAACATTTTTTGCAACAGCAAAATTGACATAGCTAAGGATAAAACATTAGGCCTGATGCTCTGGGTGGCTGAGTATCAGATTAGCTCGAACTCACCTCTTTGTCAGATTCTTTAGTAGTAGCATATTGAATGGAAAAAAGAATCGGACACCAGAGTCATAAAGAAGGTATTTGGGAGAATCCTAAACACCCAGACCTTATGGATTGTCTTGCAGGCAAAACAGAACCTCTTTTCCAGTGTCTTTAGGCCTCAAGACCCCTAAGATAAGAGTCTTGCAAGCAGGGCCAAATTTCCATATGCACCTTCTTGTCACTCCTTATTATCTGTAGTCTATAGCTAGAGTCAATTAGAAATTTTAATTGCTTCCTCATTTGGTTGTTGTAAGAGTAACCTGTGCTGAATGAAGTAAAGAGAGTATAAACTTCTGTGAGTTAAAGCAGAAGATCAATCTGATAAATTATGGACATTTTTGGAGTGAATTTATCATGGGTGACTGTAACTCCCAAATTGGTTTCCTGAGAGGACCCCGAAGACTGCAATGCAGCTAATGGTAGAAATGCATTGGGAAGGAGAGACTCAGTGTCACTGAAAAGTAGGGTGGTGGCTGTCTTTGGTAGTCTTCAAAGTCCTTTGGGACATGCCTTTTGAAATGAGCTCCTGAGTTCAATGGAGAGAGCAATTAAATAAGTTGATAAATGAAAAGCACTTAGAAAAGTGTCTTGCACAAATTAAACAATCAGTAAACCTTAGCTGGGGTTTCCAGGTGGTGCTAGTGATAAAGAACCTTCCAGCCAGTGCAGGAGACCTAAGAGATGAGGGTTCAGTTCCTGAGTCGGGAAGATCCCCTGGAGGAGGGCATGGCAACCCACTCCAGTATTCTTGCCTGGATAATCACATGGACAGAGGAGCTTGGTGGGATACAGTCCATAGGGTCACAAAGAGTCAGATACGACTGAAGTGACTTAGCACAAGCACAAACCCTACCTATTGCTATTCTTCCATTAAGGGATCTGCACCATTTATGAGGCAAACCATACAAAACAAAGAGAAATATCCATTTTGTTGAGTTTTGACACCAACTCCAAGTGTATACTACTGGCTGAGCCACTTCTGTAATTCACTAAAAAAGAGGGCTTATTTGATGGCTCCTGACTAACGGGTATCTTAGGCAGCTTGGTCTAAAAGTGAAAGTGTTACTCGCTCAGTCGTGTCTGACTTTGCAACCCCAAGAGCTATAGCTAGCCAGGTTCCTCTGTCCATGGAATTCTCCAGGCAAGGATACTGGAGTGCCTTGCCATTTCCTTCTCCAGGGGATCTTCCGGACCCAGGGATCAAACTCTCGTCTCCTATATTGCGGGCAGATTCTTTACTGTCTGAGCAACCAGGGAAGTCCATGTGCACTATACTATAACAAAATACCACTGACTGAGTGGCTTAAACAACTGATTTTGTTCTCCCAGTTCTGGAGGCTGGGCTGTTCAAGACCAAGACACTAGTATAGTCAGCCCACTCTCATGATCTCATCTGAACATAATGCACTCCGAAAGCCTCCCCCTCCAAATGCCATCACACTGGGGTTTAAGGCTCCAATTTATGGACATAATCCATCACAAGGGAGGTTTTCCATGAAAATATTTCAAAGTAGACCCTGTGGGTTTGCAAACATCCTGTTGCTATTTCTGTAGTTCTTTCTGAGAGTTGGAATAGATACAATCAGTAACTGGCATGAGCCACAGATTGGATTCATAACTAATGGAGCAAACTCTACTCTGACAGGCTAAATGGAAGTTACGGGATCTTTTCTTTGTCTTTAAATTTAAAAACCAAAGTGTTATCATGTCTCAGGTGGAATTAAAGGATTTCTATTCCAACCAAAGGAGTAGTTGGCACTAAACTTTCTTACATTTAATTAGGTGTTAATTCTAATTTCAACTGATCTTCTAAATTCAGCCTTATTTCATGTGGAAAATTAGAAAACAGGCTGACCTTAGCACCGGGAATGCAGCTATCAACATGGTAGAGAGCAACAGAAACAGTTTGCTTTCACCTGGTGCAAACAGAAGTATGCCTTTATTCTCTTGTCTCAGAACTACATTACATCTATGCCTCTGTACCATAATTTATTCTCGGAGGAACTTGATATTCTCATAATGTTAGACAGTATCAACCAAGTTCACTCTATTGACAGCATCATGAGAAAAGGAATTTGAAAGGAGTACGACAGGGCTGTCCATTTGATTAATCTATATGCTGAGTACATCAGCATATAGAGAAATGCCCGGCTGGATGAATTACAAGCTGGAATCAAGATAGGCAGGAGAAACATTAACAAGCTCAGATATGGAGATGATACCACTCTAATGGAAGAAAGCAAAGAGGAACTGAAGAGCCTCTTGAGGGTGAAGGAAGAGAGTGAAAGAGCCCGCTTAAAACCAAATACTAAAAAAACTAAGATCATGGCATCCAGCCCCTTTACTTCATGGCAAATAGACAGTGAAAAGTGGAAGTAGTGAAAGATTTCATCTTCTTGGGCTCCAACATCACTGTGGATAGTGACAGCAGCCATGGAATCAGAAGATGCTTGCTTCTTGGCAGGAAAGCTATGACAAACCTAGACAGCGTGTTGAAAAGCAGAGACATTACTTTGCCAACAAAGCTCCATATAGTCAAGGCTATGGTCTTCCCAGTGGTCATGTATGGATGTGAGAGCTGGACGGTAAAAAAGGCAGAGCGCCAAAGAATTGATGCCTTCGAACTATGGTGCTGGAGAAGACTCCTGAGAGTCCCTTGGACTGCAAGGAGATCAAACCAGGCAATCTTGAGGGAAATTAACCCTGAATACTCATTGCAAGGACTGATGCTGAAGCTGAAGTTCCAATATTTTGGTCATCTGATTCTAACAGCTGATTCATTGGAAAAGTCCCTGATGCTGGGAATGATTGAGGGCAGAAGGAGAAGAGGGTGTCAGAGGATGAGATGGCTGGATGGCATCACTGATGCAGTGGACATGAACTTGGGCAAACTTCGGGAGATGGTGAGGGACAGGAAGGTCTGATGTTCTGCAGTCCATGGGGTTGCAGAGAGTCGGACATGACTGGGAGACTGAACAACAACAGCAGCAAAGGAAGGCTTTTTATTTGGACCAGACCCAGTGAAAGAAACCTGCTGGTGAGCCCTATGAGAACTAATCCAATTTGCCCAAAGTTACCTGTGGCAGAAAGAGATGCTGTATAAAGCCTGTGTCCAATCTTAATAGGAGAATCATAGTATAGGTACCCAAGGTTTTGAAGCAAAATTTTAGACCTTTTTTTGCAAGTTACTCTTTCCTTACAATTAACAATTTCTGGCCTTCTAATAGAAACAAGATTATGGTAGGTACAGAAAAGCTAGCAATAGAGCACCAAATGACCTGCTCTTAGATTCATGAATTTGGTGTTACCTACTAGTCCAAGCTATATAATTGATTATGCCCAGGAATAGCCCATCAATTAGAAATCACATATACATGTGTGACCTCAAGCAGGTCCCAAAAGATGAATAAGTTGCATAAGCAAATTTGTCAATCAAAAATAAAAGAATCTAGAAATTGAGGTGTGGCCAAGATGGCAGAGTAGGAATTCCCTGACCTTACTTCATTCCATGAGTATACCAAAATTACAACTATTTACAGAGCAACTGTCTATGAGAACAACAAGACCAGAAAAGATTTTCCACAACTGAAGGTATTAACACAAAGAAGAAACCACAAAAGATGGGTTAGAGGGGTGGAAACGCAATACAGTCAGACCCACATAGCTGATTCACTTTGTTGTATAGCAGAAACTAACACAACATTGTAAACAATTACACTCCAATAAATACATTAAAAAATGGACAACCATCGAGGACCTACTATATAGAGAGCACAGGAATTCTGCTCAATATTATGTAACAACCTAAATGGGTCAAAGAATTCAAAAAAGAATAGATACATGTTTCAGATCAGATCAGATCAGTTTCTCAGTCGTGTCCGACTCTTTGCGACCCCATGAATCGCAGCACGCCAGGCCTCCCTGTCCATCACCAACTCCCGGAGTTCACTCAGACTCACGTCCATCGAGTCAGTGATGCCATCCAGCCATCTCATCCTCTGTCGTCCCCTTCTCCTCCTGCCCCCAATCCCTCCCAGCAACAGAGTCTTTTCCAATGAGTCAACTCTTCGCATGAGGTGGCCAAAGTACTGGAGTTTCAGCTTTAGCATCATTCCTTCCAAAGAAATCCCAAGGCTGATCTCCTTCAGAATGGACTGGTTGGATCTTCTTGCAGTCCAAGGGACTCTCAAGAGTCTTCTCCAACACCACAGTTCAAAAGCATCAATTCTTTGGCGCTCAGCCTTCTTCACAGTCCAACTCTCACATCCATACATGACCACAGGAAAAACCATAGCCTTGACTAGACGAACCTTTGTTGGCAAAGTAATGTCTCTGCTTTTGAATATGCAATCACTTTGCTGTAACTTGAAACTAACACAACATTGCTAATCAACTATACTCCAATATAAAACAAAAAGTTCTTTTTTAAAGAAATAAATAAATTAGATAAATAATAAGAACCTACCATATAGCACAGGGAACTCCACTCAATTCTCTGTAATTACCTATACTGTAATAGAATCTAAAAGACTGGACCCAAAAAAAAAAAAACAAACTACACATTACCCAGTGTAAGTGACCTACGGATGGTAGCATAATCAGAAGGAGGGGTCCGAGCTTCCCAGCATGGGGGCCTGCACCAGGAAGTTGAGTCCTCAGAATGTTTGACCTTGAAAGCACAGTAACTTGCATACCACAGAGCAATCCCTATCGAAATACCAGTGGCATTTTTCACATAACTAAAAAAAAGTCAATTATTTTATTTTAAAAAGGGTATCAAATATAGCCACAAAAAGACAAAAAAATAAATAAGACTGGACTGTAAAGTGAAAAAGACAGTTTTTAAGTCATACACCATATAATGCAGCATAATTATTGCAGTAAGGAAGGAGGTTCAAGGTAAACTAAACTCAACTTCAATTTTTACAAATGTGACCAGGCAGAAAAGCAGAATGCGGGAGTGCAGTGGGGGCCTGAAGGAGGCTTGAGCAAAGCAGGGAAGTGAAAAAATTACAAAGTCCTGGTCATATACATGCTCTTAGGCCAGCTGTGTCTGTTAGCTGCCAGTTATTAAAGTCAGGATTCTTTCCTACCACAGAGACTGGGTGACAGTGGCATCATCGTTCCTAATGATGATTAGACTTCAAAGGAGTGAACTTTCAGGACCTTGAGAAGACACTTCTGAGTTGTAGGAGATTCCGGTCTATCTCAAAGGAATAAGGGAAGGATTCACCACTGTATACATATTTATTAGTAAATACTCTTAAGAAAGGCATCTACTCAGTGGGTAAAGAACCTGCCTGCCAATGCATAAGCCATAAGAGATGCTGGTTTGATCCCCGGGTTGAGAAGATGCTCTGGAAAAGGAAATGGCAACCCACTCCAGTATTCTTGCTTGGAGAATCCCATGGACAGAGGAACCTGGCGGATCCATAGAGTTGTAAAGAGTTCGACACGCCTGAGCACCAACGCGTGCTGAGAAAGAAAGGTCAAAGGTCAACCTGATGTGGTATTGGCTAGAACAAACAGTATATTCTTTGGGCAGCCTGGAATTTTCTTTCATCCTAGGGGTTAGGGTCATCCTCAGGATGCAGTGCTGAGCTGTTAGAAATTATGCTAGTGCTGCTCAGGTCTTTTACTGTGTGTGTGTGTATGTACTCTTGCCTGGAAAATCCCATGGATGGAGGGGCCTGGTGGGCTACAGTCCATGGGGGTCGCAGGAGTCAGACATGACTGAGCGACTTCACTTTCACTTTTCACTTTCATGCATTGGAGAAGGAAATGGCAACCCACTCCAGTGTTCTTGCCTGGAGAATCCCAGCGACGGGGGAGCCTGGTGGGCTGCCGTCTATGGGGTCGCACAGAGTTGGACACGACTGAAGTGACTTAGCAGCAGCAGCAGCAGCAGCAGTGTGTGTGTAGGAGACAAACAATAATTAGTGCTTGGAGTCTTCAGTCCTTTTAGCTAAAGTTGAGGCTTTGTCAAGGAGAGGTATCAGAGGAGACTGATTAGATTTGGGTCAAGGAAAGAACATTTTTAACTTCGTAATTCCTGTGTCCTACTGATTTTCTCCTATCATTGCCCCATAAATTTACTTTCATGACTCATGAGGAGGTCCTATACTACATAGGTCCCCACCCCCTTGGGCCACAGACGGATACCAGTTCATGGCCTGTTAGGAACTGGGCCGCACAGTTGGAGGTGGGCGGTGGACATGTGAGTGAAGCTTCTTCCGTATTTGCAGCCCCTCTCCCGTCACTCACATTAATGCTTGAGTTCCGCTTCCTGTCAGATCGGCAGTGGTGTTAGATTCTTATAGGCTGGTGAGCCCTACTGTGAACTGTGTGCGAGAGGGATCTAGTTGCACACTTCCGATGAGAATCACCCTGAAATCACACCCCCACCCCAATCCATGGAAATATTGTCTTCCACGAAACCAGTTCCTGCTACCAAATGAGTTGAGCCTCGTTCACGTGGCATGGCCTTGCTGGTACTAATCGGAATGGGACTGCTGTCACATTAAACCCATTCAGAGGTGGTCATGATGAAAAGGAATATCTTCTCCAAATACAGAAGTTCAAGTGACTTATTTTGTGTTCTGCTCAGTCTAGAGAAAGAAAAAGTGAAAGTGAAAGTCTCTCTGTGTGTCTGACTCTGTGTGACCCCATGGACTATGCAGTTCATGGAATTCTCCAGGCCAGAACGCTGGAGTGGGTAACCTTTTCCTTTTCCAGGGGATCTTTCCAACCCAGGGATCAAACCCAGGTCTCCCTCATTGCAGGCAAATTCTTTATCAGTTGAGCCACAAGGGAAGTCCCAGTCTAGAGAGAGAGAGAGATGGTAAAGCCTGGCTCTCTGCTGATTCATGAGTAATAAGCAATAATTTGACTAGTTGGCCTGACATTTGATGGAAGAAACTTGAAATTTTGGTTAAAAGGAGATTTGGGGTTAGATTTATGGACTTATTTCTCACATGTATCCCTAGTGAATACTCTCTGAAAGGTCCACACCATGAAACCAACTCTCAGTAATCAGTTGGACAGAATGACCCGCCTGGTGGATAAAAGTCTGACCCCTTTATAGCCACCCTAGAATCTGCCCAGTACACTCAGGATAAAGTGTCCACGGTGCCAAGGACAGTGCCTTTCGATGTATTTCTACACAACAAGGCTGATCCAGACACCACAGCTGCTGATTACCTGATTTATCTGCAGCAGGAAACAATCCTAAGCCCCACTAGGGTTTATACCCCAAAGAAACTTATCCAGTTTTTTGTGGTAACTTAATTACACAGGGCTGTTCCCACTATAGCATAGAAATTTGTCCTTAGTAGGATAAATGCTTAACTTGGATTTATTTTTGCCTCCCTGCTCATTCTCCTTCCTCCAGCACCACCATTCACAGAGTTTATGGAATGTCATGCTTACGGTTCAGATTTCTCACACAGCAGTTCTGCCTTTTTTTGCAAACTCATTTTTCAGTAAAAGTAATAAATCAGTGGGCCAACTGTCATGAAACTCACTGGTCCTATGGATACTATGATTGATGAAATGTTTTCTTCCTTCTGAAGAAGGTGACAATATATTTGTTTATGGGTAGTTGCAATGGGACAAGTGGTGGCATGTTGCATTTGGAAGATTAATTTTGAAAGAAGGATATTAATGCCAGGTCAGTAAGCGTGGGCTGCCTTTGCCATTTCTTTGCCATTTCTGGTCACCTAATGTCTTAGAACACTCTCCTTATTTTCTGTAATCTCCATACTCTGAATCCTATCCAGCTAACAAAACAAAACAAAACAAAACCCTCAAATTTGTTGACTCTTTGCAGTCTGAGTAGGGACAGCCACAGACGTGTGATCTAAGTTTCCCCAGTCAGACACAATTTGAGAGACTTGGATACATACGTGAGAAATGTGAGGAGCTTGCTGTGTAGGGGGGAGCTTAGAGACAGAGCTGTCCTATTCTTCAGAGGTGGCGCTAGCGTTTTCACTAACACATCTTTCTGGGATTAGCTTTGCAGCCTGTCTCTCTGATTTTGTGAGCATTCTAACATGAATAAATTCCTTTACTGCTGAAGATGGTTGATGTGCAGCTGTTTTCAATTAGGTCCTCTGATGCATAGAGCAAAATTACAGTCACTGAAACAACGGTGACAAATGTTTCTCCTAGAGAGAGAGAGACTGTATGAAGCAAAAAGAAATCCTGAGAGTAGACCCCCGAGGATCTTCACATGGACTCATCATGTGGAGGAATCAAAGCCAATGAAAGAGGATACGGAGGTGTCAGGGAGGTGGGGACACCATACAAAGAGCACAGGTCTGACCACCTTGCCCCCAGCCTTGTGCTAACTTGAAGTTAGCATCATTCTAAATCCCTTTTAATTACTCACTAAATTTCCTTTTATATAGTTTATAATATCTATAGGATTCATGGAAATATATTTTTAAAAAAATTTTTAATTCTGTAGAAAAGTTTTCACGTTGCATGTAGTCTTTGGGATTGATTAATTTTTACTTTCATTCATACTGCTAAATATCATTATAGTTCCTTTGTTTTAATTGATGGACAATGTTCTATTGAGTGAAGATATAATTTATTCACCCACTTTCTAATTATGAGAATTTGGGATTTGATATTACAAGCAATGACATTATGAACACTCTTGAATTAAGAAGTGTTCCCTTTTGCACATGTGGAGAGGTCTCTTCTGTATATGGACTTAGAAGTGCAACTGCTTTATCAGAGGATATTTGTTTATAATTTCTCTGAGTATTTGTCAGGCTTTAGTTTTTAGGATTTAAAACTAAACTGAGCTAAAATAAGACAGTGAAGAAATAGGAAGACCATTTCTTCTTCAATGGTGCTTTGAAAATATATGATCTTGATGTGACTTGAAAGATTTCAATAGTAAATGAACATAGAAAAAATTACAGATGGGCTTGCTTGTACTTTGAGAAGCTCATTTGGTCATGGTGCCCTTTGTTTCTTTGTAGTCACTGAGAAGAAATTCACCTTAATTATAACAAGTATCATGTGACAAAGTTATAACCCAACATTCTGCAGGTATATGATGCTGTAAGAAGACAGGCAAGGAGCAATTATATCTGGAAATATTTAAAATATTTACTCCATTATAAAGACAATTTTCAGGAAAGAAGATCTTCTGTAATCATTACTGTTTCACTTCTTGCCTCATTTATTTTAGCATTTTACTTTTTCAATATTTTTCTAAAATATGATATACTAAATGCTTCTGCATTATCTCTATGTGCTTCATCATTGCCACAATAGCTAGGATGCCTGTAACTTTATATCAAACATTAAGCTGGTGAAAGTCAAATTGTGTTGAATATCCTTGCAGTGGGGATCCAAGCTAGTACTTGTTATGTAATTGCCTGTTCAGGCGTGGACTTTACTTGTAAACACTGCCTTTACAGTAGATACCTTTTGACATTCTAATGGATTTTCCATATTCCCTCTGAGCAGCAGCTTGACTTGATGAGTGTCCTTCAGACTATTAATAAATCCTGCCATCATTCTGCCATAATTGATCACATTTACAACTATGCTTCTCTTGCCCCATTTTGAGAATAAAATAGAGATAAAATATTTTTCCATATAATCCCTTCAAATGCACATTAACATTTGCTATGAATTACCCTTTGTACTGTCAGCAGAAGTATCCAGGAGCAAGAAAGGAATTATCTGTTCTTTGAATGATTAAAGGCTTAAAGCAGGCACAGTAAACAGCGATTATAAGTGAAACAAAAGTAAACTAAGCCCTTCTTTCAAACTTCTGATTTTCATCCCCATTTTGGTATCCCCTTCTTTCTCTTGAGCTGGCAAGAGAGGGCCCTCATGTAGTTAGTTTCCAAAGTGTAGAATAATGTAGCAACCCATGCTGGAGTGCACTGGCTGCCTGGTCCTTCTCTCCTACAACCAAAATCAGTTAGAGAATTATAACATTATAAAATATTTTAAAAGCAATAGAAAATAATGAACAAAAGCCCATAATATTTGTTCATTCATTTATTCAAGTCAATCACAATATTATGAACCCCATATGAAAATTCTAGGTCCCTCTTTCCACTATGTTTGAGCAATACACACAAATTCCTTTAAGATAAGATTTTCTTTAGACGCTATTTTCTTTTAGACATAAAGGTAAATAAATATGACAGTTTGGTCACTGATGGTTGTATAACTCTTGATGCACAACTGTTCTTTTTTATTAATTTTTATTGGAATATAGCTGATTTATCATGTTGTATTAGCTTCTGCTGTACAGCAGAATGAATCAGTTATACATGTTAACTGATATACACATAATAACTTTTTAGATTCTATTCCCATATAGGTCGTTACAGAGCACTGAGTTGAGCTCCCTGAGCTATACAGGGCTCTTACTAATTATCTAATATACATTACTGTGTATATGGGGCTTCCCTGGTAGCTCAGCTGGTAAAGAATCTGCCTGCAATGCAGGAGACCTTGTTTCAATTCCTGGGTTGCAAAGATTCCCTGGGGAAGGTATAGGCTACCCACTCCAATATTCTTGGGCCTCCATGGTGGCTCAGAGGGTAAAGAATCTGCCTGAAATGTGGGAGACCTGGTTCAATCCCTGGGCTGGGAAGATCCCCTGGAGAAGGGAACAGCTACCCACTCCAGTATTCTTGCCTGGAGAATTCATGGACAGAGGAGACTGGCAGGCTATAGTCCATGGGGTTTCAAAGAGTCAGACATGAGTGAGTGACCTTCACTCACTGTGTATATGCAAATTCCAATTTCCCCCCACCGTTTCCCCCTTCAGTTCAGCTCAGTTCAGTTCAGTCCCTCAGTCTTGTCCGACTCTTTGCGACCGCATGAATCACAGCACGCCAGGCCTCCCTGTCCATCACCAACTGCCGGAGTTCACCCAGACTCACGTCCATCGAGTCAGTGATGCCATCCAGCCATCTCATCCTCTGTCATCCCCTTCTCCTTCTTCCCCCAATCCCTCCCAGCATCAGAGACTTTTCCAATGAGTCAACTCTTCGCATGAGGTGGCCAAAGTACTGGAGTTTCAGCTTCAGCACCATTTCTTCCAAAGAAATTCCAGGGCTGATCTCCTTCAGAATGGGTTGTTTGGATCTCCTTGCAGTCCAAGGGACTCTCAAGAGTCTTCTCCAGCACCACAGTTCAAAAGCATCAATTCTTCGGTGTTCAGCTTTCTTCACAGTCCAACTCTCACATTCATACATGACCACTGGAAAAACCATAGCCTTGACTAGACGGACCTCTGTTGGCAAAGTAATGTCTCTGCTTTTGAATATGCTATCTAGGTTGGTCATAACTTTCCTTCCAAGGAGTAAGCGTCTTTTAATTTCATGGCTGCAGTCACCATCTGCAGTGTTTTTGGAGCCCCAAAAAATAAAGTCTGACACTGTTTCCACTGTTTCCCCATCTATTTCCCATGAAGTGATGGGACCGGATGCCATGATCTTCGTTTTCTGAATGTTGAGTTTTAAGCCAATATTTTCACTCTCCTCTTTCACTTTCATCAAGAGGCTCTTTAGTTCCTCTTCACTTTCTGCCATAAGGGTGGTGTCATCTGCATATCTGAGGTTATTGATATTTCTCCTGACAATCTTGATTCCAGCTTGTGCTTCTTCCAGCCCAGCGTTTCTCATGATGTACTCTGCATGTAAGTTAAATAAGCAGGGTGACAATATACAGCCTTAACATACTCCTTTTCCTATCTGGAACCAGTCTGTAGTTCCATGTCCAGTTCTAACTGTTGCTTCCTGACCTGCATATAGGTTTCTCAAGAGTCAGGTCAGGTGGTCTGGTATTCCCATCTCTTTCAGAATTTTCCACAGTTTATTGTGATCCACACAGTCAAAGGCTTTGGCATAGTCAATAAAGCAGAAATACATGTTTTTCTGGAATTCTCTTGCTTTTTCGATGATCCAGCGGATGTTGGCAATTTGGTATCTGGTTCCTCTGCTTTTTCTAAAACCAGCTTGAACATCTGGAAGTTCACGGTTCACATATTGCTGAAGCCTGGCTTGGAGAATTTTGAGCATTACTTTACTAGTGTATGAGATGAGTGCAACTGTGCAGTAGTTTGTGCATTCTTTGGCATTGCCTTTCTCTGGGATTGGAATGAAAACTGACCTTTTCCAGTCCTGTGGCCACTGCTGAGTTTTCCAAATTTGCTGGCATATTGAGTGCAGCACTTTCACAGCATCATCTTTCAGGATTTGAAATAGCTCCACTGGAATTCTGTCACCTCCACTAGCTTTGTCTGTAGTGATGCTTTCTAAGGCGCACTTGACTTCACATTCCAGGATGTCTGGCTCTAGGTGATTTGTGATTATCTGGGTCATGAAGATCTTTTTTGTACAGTTCATCTGTGTATTCTTGCCACCTCTTCTTAATATCTTCTGCTTCTGTTAGGTCCATACCATTTCTGTCCTTTATCGAGCTCATCTCTGCATGAAATGTTCCCTTGGTATCTCTAATTTTCTTGAAGAGATCTCTAGTCTTTCCCATTCTGTGGTTTTCCTCCATTTCTTTGCATTGGTCGCTGAGGAAGGCTTTCTTATCTCTTCGTGCTATTCTTTGGAACTCTGCATTCAGATGCTTATATCTTTCCTTTTCTCCTTTGCTTTTCGCTTCTCTTCTTTTCACAGCTATTATTAAGGCCTCCCCCTTAGTAACCGTAAATTTGTTTTCCACACCTGTGACTTTATTTCTGTTTTGTAAATAAGTTCATTGTACCACTTTTTAGATACCACATATAAGCAATATCATATGATATCTCTCTTTTTATGACTTATTTCACTCAGTATGGCAATCTCTAAGTCATTCTTGTTTTTGCAAATGGCATTATTTTGTTCTTTTTCAAAGCCGAGTAATATTCCATTGTATATATATACTACATCTTCTTTATCCATTCCTCCATTGATGGACACTTAGGTTGCTTCCATGTTCACTGCAAACCTGTTCTTTAGTAATCTACTTAAAAACAATAAAAACTCATGGTTGTCAAGAGAGGAAAAGCTTTGAAGTTTCTATTGACAGTCTATACATAATATCCTGGCAGTCTGTACCTCAAATGAGTTGGGACACAAAAGTTCATTTATAAAGAGGCTAACTGGAGAGTGGAATATATTTTACATAAAAATTCTATTACATATTGAGATAAGATTTTTCATCAAGACCCAAAGTCAACTTACTCTAAGATTCACCTAGTGTACTTTGTACTGTGAGTTGACTTGTAATTATTCACAATTGGTAATATTCCTTTTTTCTCTGAGGAACTAACTTTCTGAATTTCAGCTCTTTCTCTACCTAGCAAGTAGCATTTAGAAACAAGATTTCTACATAATAGAATCTATCTGCTCCATTTCTAGATTTGCAGACCTGTTTTAGGTTACTCTCTGAAAGTGAAGGAAAGAACAGCTGTCTAGGCTGTGGGTGCCTTGGTTATATAGTCACCCACCTACTTGTGTGTAGATCCTTCATAATTTGAGAAACAGATTTCCATTGCAGAATATGCTCCAAACCTTCTAACTCTAATGTATGGGAATGAGGAAATGACTGTTCATTTATAAATTAATACAATAATGTAGTCACTAATTATTGATAAATTACCATGTATAGTACATAATTGTACTAAACATCAGGATCTAAGTTTAGAAAGGCTCTTCTAAAATGTTCAAAGTGTAGAATACAATATCAAGCCTACCTACATTAATTAAAAAAAAATCAGTGGTTTTAGCCCAGCCAGTCAACTAATTGTGTGACTCGGGCTTGCTGCTTAGTTTTTTGGCGTATGTTTTGTCATATATAAAATGAAGGCAATGAACTAAATGATATTTAAGTCCTTTTAAAGTTAAAAATATTTGGGCATTTAAAAATATTCACAAAAGTATGAATGGTGGCTGCTTGAAGTGAATGGTGCATTTCTGTCTCAGCTCTAAGTGCTGATGGATGCTGGCAGAACTGTAGGAAAGTGTGGTCCTGCCACGTTCTAGAGGGCCTCATAGGAACAAACAAGTAATAGGACTGCAACCCATGGGCTTTTATTAGTAAGGGAACAGCAGTTCTACGGAGAAGGCACTGGCGACCCACTCCAGTACTCTTGCCTGGAAAATCCCATGGACGGAGGAGCCTGGTGGGCTGCAGTCCATGGGGTCGCTAAGAGTCAGACACGACTGAGCGACTTCACTTTCACTTTTCACTTTCATGCATTGGAGAAGGAAATGGCAACCCACTCCAGTGTTCTTGCCTGGAGAATCCCAGGGACGGGGGAGCCTGGTGGGCTGCACTCTATGGGGTCGCACAGAGTTGGACATGACTGAAGCGACTTAGCAGCATCAGCAGCAGCAGTTCTAAGCTACAGAAATTGTCTCTGGGTAACATAAACAGGGATTGGGGGCAGGGGAGAAGCGGATGACAGAGGATGAGATGGCTGGATGGCATCACTGACTCGATGGACGTGGGTTTGAGTGAACTCCGGGAGATGGTGATGGACAGGGAGGCCTGGCGTGCTGCAGTTCATGGGGTTGTAAAGAGTCGGACACGACTGAGCGACTGAACTCAACTGAACTGAACTGAACATGAACAGAAAATCAGTGCCATTGAAGAATATCTGGTAGGTCCCAGACCAAACTGGGAAGCTGAAGATCAGTTTTAGAAAAAGCAGAAAGCAGGCAGCCATGGGAATCTAGTAGCGAGAACCATTCCACCATCTCATCACTGTGCTGCAGCTGTTGATAAGTGAGCTAAAGCTGGTTTCAGTGAGTCTGCACAGGATTCAGGTTTAGAGAGGGGTTTTCCACATGGCTCAGCTGTGTCATGCAAACTCCTTTTAGCTAAGAAAAAAGGCTTCTTGGTTTTCAGTATTCAATAAAGACTGTACACAATGGAACAAAGAAATTCACAAAAGGAAATGAAGACGTTCTTTCCAAAAGCAGGGGAACTAATGTCCACTTTCTTGATAGCATTTAGGACCAGGATTCAGATTCAACAGAAAACCGGAAAAACAATTAGGAGTCAGTGCAGGAAGCCTGGCGTGTGAACCACACAACGAAGAATTGTCTGTCCAGGTTGCAGGCATGTGAAACCCAGAGTCCCTGGTTGACAGGAAAGCGAACTCCTAAATAATCCACTATTTTGGAATTTCATTGACTTCAGACTCCTGAAGGACTATTTATGGCAGGTCAGCAAATTAAATTAGAGAATATAATAAAGCATGATTCAGTTTCCAGCATGCATAAATTATGGCTAACATTTATTAATTATCATTAATATAACCGGAAGAGATTCAGGCAGAGAGTTTCATGACGGCTCAGCTATGAGTCGACTTTGAATTTATGTGGAACATAGGGAATAAAAAGAGATAGGAATATAAATAAAGTTTGTTAATACTGTCACATTCTGTGTGACTCTGGAAAGTTCTTAAACTCTGTGTGTCTGTTTCTTCATTTGTAAAATGGGGCTAATAGAAGTAGTAGTATTGACCTGTTTTAGACGGTTGCTATGAGGGTTTAATGAGCAAATATATATATAAAGTGCCTGGTGCATAATAAACACTATATATGTCTTAGCTCATCTGCTTCTTAGGGCTAGTATTTTAACTTTACTGTTCACAAAGTACTTTTCACAGACGTTATTTCATTCACACAAACAATCCTATGGTGAGATTGTCCTTTAAAAAAAGTTTACAATGAAGAAATGGCGTTTTCATTTATATGAAAAGATAGAGCCAGGCCTTATCTTTTAACTCCATGTACTAGACTTCGTTACTGGTGTAAAAGTACGTATCATAGGAAGACCTCCATGAAGACAGGAAAGAGACAAAACTTCTGCTGCTAGGCAGTCACATTTATTAATAAGGAGTAGTTACACTGAACAATTTTAGTCTAATCATTTATGCAAACATTCAGAAGAAACGCGTTTCCCGAGCAGAAATACAGATACTCTTCATTCTCTCCCTTGTAAAACTGAAACACAGATGCTCTACGTTACAGAGAGAAATTCAGAGTGTTAAATAACTTGTCCCAAGTCATGAGATGGCTGGGCCATCGATGGCCCCTCTGTTCTCTGTCCTTCCATCCACCCCACAGCCCACCTCCCCCTCTCATCTGTGAATCTGCAGTGTCTTCCCTTCTGCCTTCCCATTGCTGTCTCACCTGAGAAAAAGAGAAAAGCTCTCTGATGAAACCTGATGCAGTGTGAGCTGATTGACTGGGCTGAGGGCCAGTCAAGGTCCTTACATCTCTTTTCCCAGATCAAAGAAAAATGAGTCAACAAGAGCTGCCTAAACTTGTGGGGGGAACATGCCACTGAGGTGCTTTAAATTATTTTTTATGTCTTTTTCCCGCGATGTAACGAGGTATAAAGACAGTTTCTTTCTACCTCATAAGATAGTTTAGAAATGTCAACTGGATCATATCCACAAACTGCAAACATGAAATAGAGACATTTTTCTATACTTACAACAGAAAAACATGATTGTAGAGCCAATATAGAGAAACTGTGATTCACATGTATTATGCCTTCCCTGTCTAAGACTTAGGAATTAACTGTAATCCATATACGGTTGCCTGATCTTGATCCTTACACTTTGAAAGATTTAACTTCCTTTATCCTCAGAAAATGTTATTCACACTGGCTTACAAAACATCACAGAGAAGAACTTTTATCTATTTCGTTTAAATATACTGTGTGCTCAGTTGTGTCCGACTCTTTGCGACCCCGCGGATTGAAGCCCACCAGCTCCCTGTCCACGGAATTTTCTAGGCAAGAATACTGGAGTGGATTGCCATTCCCTTTTCCAATTTCATTTACATAAATGTCACCAATTGGATATCTCTGAGGTCTTACTGAAGTTCTTTTATTCTTCCAAATACAAAGGGCTATTTCGATTATCCCCATTTTACTTAATGGAGTGTAAATTTCCCACCACTGTAATTCTCACAAACATGTGCTGCTGCTGCTGCTGCTAAGTCGCTTCAGTCGTGTCCGACTCTGTGCGACCCCATAGACGGCAGCCCACCAGGCTCCCCAGTCCCTGGGATTCTCCAGGCAAGAACACTGGAGTGGGTTGCCATTTCCTTCTCCAATGCATATGAAAGTAAAAAGTGAAAGCGACGTCGCTCAGTCGTGTCTGACTCTTTGCGACCCCATGGCTGCAGCCCAACAGGCTCCTCTGTCCGTGGGATTTTGCAGGCAAGAGTAGGTGTGTCTCAAATGAATTCCTAAAAGTATACACTGTAGTTTTACTGTCAGAGTACCTTTATTCTGAACACTTAAGTTTCCACTTTTGCAGCGTTACAGCGTTAGGACATGGCAGCTACAAGTAGCTAAGTGCTCAGAGTGCTGTTTTTGTGTTTTTTTTTAAACTCAGGTTTAGTTGCTTTACAATGTTGTATTAGTTTCTGCTGCATTGCAAAGCGAATCAGTTATACATGCACATATATCCCTTTTTTTTCGGATTTCCTTCCCATTTAGGTCACCACAGAACACTGACTAGAGTTCCCAGTAGGTTCTCATTAGTTATCTATTTTATACATCGTAGTGTATATGTCGGAGAAGGCAATGGCAACCCACTTCAGTACTCTTGCCTGGAAAATCCCATGGACGGAGGAGCCTGGTAGGCTGCAGTCCATGGGGTCGCTAAGAGTCAGATACGACTGAGCGTCTTCACTTTCACTTTTCACTTTCATGCATTGGAGAAGGAAATGGCAACCCACTCCAGTGTTCTTGCCTGGAGAATCCCAGGGACAGGGGAGCCTCGTGGGCTGCCGTCTATGGGGTCGCATGGAGTCGGACACGACTGAAGCGACTTAGCAGCAGCAGCCGTGTATATGTCAATTTCCACCTCCCAATTCACTTCAACCCCATTCCCCTCCTTGATTATCCACACGTTTGTTCTCCACGTCTGTGTCTCTATTTTGAGTGCAGACTCTTGACTCAGTTGTTTATTGCCTCTTTGGATCTTGGCTCTGATTTTTGTTTCCAGCCTTGTGACCATGAGCTAATTACTTACATGCTCTGAGCTTGCTTCCTCATCCAACTGGGCATGATAATACTTATCTCATAAGGTTGTTAGAAGGATTAAGCAAAATAATAAAGGTCAAGAACTGAGTAAAGTGTCTAGCACATACCATACTAAATGTTGAGTATTATGACCAGACTTAATAAATGATGCTGCAAAGGCACATGGGTTACATGTTACATGTGAAAGAGACTCTAAAGGGAACCCTCTTACACTGTTGGTGGGAATGCAAACTAGTACAGCCACTATGGAGAACAGTGTGGAGATTCCTTAAAAAACTGGAAATAGACCTGCCTTATGATCCAGCAATCCCACTGCTGGGCATACACACTGAGGAAACCAGAAGGGAAAGAGACACGTGTACCCCAGTGTTCATTGCAGCACTGTTTATAATAGCCAGGACATGGAAGCAACCTAGATGTCCATCAGCAGATGAATGGATAAGAAAGCTGTGGTACATATACACAATGGAGTATTATTCACCATTAAAAAGAATACATTTGAATCAGTTCTAATGAGGTGGATGAAACTGGAGCCTATTATACAGAGTGAAGTAAGCCAGAAAGAAAAACACCAATACAGTATACTAACGCATATATATGGAATTTAGAAAGATGGTAACAATAACCCTGTGTACGAGACAGCAAAAGAGACACTGATGTATAGAACAGTCTTATGGACTCTGTGGGAGAGGGAGAGGGTGGGAAGATTTGGGAGAATGGCATTTAAACATGTAAAATATCACGTATGAAACGAGTTGCCAGTCCAGGTTCGATGCACGATACTGGATGCTTGGGGCTGGTGCACTGGGACGACCCAGAGGGATGGAATGGGGAGGGAGGAGGGAGGAGGGTTCAGGATGGGGAACACATGTATACCTGTGGTGGATTCATTTTGATATTTGGCAAAACTAATACAGTTATGTAAAGTTTAAAAATAAAATAAAATTAAAAAAAAAATTTTAAAGGAAAGTGGGTCATAAGCCAAGCTCATACTAGCCTCAGAAACTATTTTTAACTTTTCACATGGAAATATCAATACATTCATTTGGAGCTGGAGACATTCTCACATTTCTATAATTACTTCTAGCTTTTTTCTTTTTGGTATAATCAGAATTCCTGTATTTTCTCTGTCTAGTCTCTGGAGCTCTTTTGTAGACTTTGTCAAGTTACTTGATGAGATGCCTAGTCAGCTATGGCAAGCTAACTTCTTGGTCATGTGCCACTGTGGAAACGGACAAACCACACGTGTTAATGGACCGTGGTTACTCTCCCAGGAGAGTGACTTGGCTCTGGAGTCCTCTAGAAACTGCATTCTGTCCTCAATACAAGTTAGCTTTCAGTGCTTAAGGACGATGAGGTATGTTTTATCAAATGAGAGACCATTTCGAGAGGTTTGGATCTCTTTTTACAGAAGGAATGTTGAAGTTGAGTGAGAGTCTGAAAGAGAGAGAACAAATACATCCTCTTCCGTGCTGGTGTTTCGAGTGTTCCTGAAGCGATTGATCATTCATGAAAATGTCTTAGCAAGTTGTTAAAGCTAAAAGAAGTGACGGTTCTGTTCCCTCATCACATCAGGGGTGCTGTCTTTGGGTCACTCTGGAGATTACGGTAACTTGATAAAGACTCAAAAAAGTGGTGAAAATAAATTTAGCACAACAGTTGAGAACAGGCCATTGTTTACCAATTATTTATTTATAACTCACCATATTCCAGAAGGAGTGAAAGAAGATAGAATTTCAACTCCAGGGTTGAGAAATAGAACCATATAACTAAGCTAAGCTTATTGTATGTATAAAAACAGATCTTCTGGAATAAAAGAAATATTCTGATACTATTTGGGATGCTTAATATCTCACCTTAAAGTAACATCCTGTCTGCATCTCTGCCTGCTTCTTACTCCATACTAAGACTAATACAGAAAGCTATTAGTTTATATCTCTTAAACTCAGATTATGTAATTTTTTAAAATACCACCAACAGACAGTAATTATTTTAGTAAAGGAACTAAAAGCTAAGTGTAAAGATGTTCATTTTTAAAGTGCTATTCAGGTTAATGTTTATAAAACTGCTACTCATTTTAAGTAAATCATGAATAATTTAGTTTTCCCAAATCCTCCTTTGGAATTTTAAGGCACTCACTAGGGAAGTTTAAAAATTCAGTAATTTGGGATGACTGAATTTCTACTTTCTGAATGATTTTGTATGTAACAAGCCCTCCTGTTTTTACAAATTTGGGGCTTCACCCTAGCCTTTCTGTTCCTAAAGCAAGTCTGGTGTGGGGCCCTAGAATTTGTATTCCTAATAGGTTCTCAAGTGTTGGTGATGCTGCTGGCCTGGGGCCCATATTTGAGAACCACTGCTTTATGCTGGAGATAACTCAGGTTAGTGTTATCTATGTAAATCTTGATGCTAAAATGGATTCATTATGAGAGGGGATTCGCTATGAGAGGGAAATGGTAACCCACTCTAGTAATCTTTCCTAGAAAATTCCATGGACAAGAGGAACCTGGCAGAGTGTAGTCCTGGGGTCCTAAAAAATAGGATATGACTGAGCATGTGTGTGTGTGACACACACACGGAATACAACTATGGATTAAAATACATCAGAAGTTCACCACTGGTTAAATAGCTACAACATAAATTAGATTAAAATATCAAAACAAAATATTACAAATTCAGAACATGTATCATTATAAAATCAATTTTGATGTCTTTAATGTTAGACTAATTTTTTTTTTCCAAGTCTTACTTCCTATTAGTAGTTGACTCTTAAAACAATGTAGGGCACATTTATATTAAATGAAAGACAAGAGACCAAGGTTATTTCCTATGTATCAATCATATTCTATAGTATTTAGACAATTTTTAAAAGAGTAGCCCATTTATTGGCCAGATAAAGTTAATGTTGTCCAATACTAAAAATAATTTTAAAATAATGAATTGACTTTCAAAAATAATAAAAATCCTATCTATTTTTCAGTATTAGGTAAATATCATCATCCTAATAATCTCCTTCACCAAACTACTGATGTTGTTGGGTTACTATACTGTTAAAAGAAATTTGTTTTATAAGTATGATAAAAGATACAATTTAGTATGCTTATTTTTCATATGTACAAGTAATTCATTTTCACAAAGTTGGTGCTTAATAGTTGTTGAATAAATGAAACCACATTTTCATAAATCACAGCTGTAAATATTTTAAAAGATCTGCAGATATACACAAAAATCTGGAAATGTGAAAGGCTTTTTTGTTTGCCTCTTTAGGAATATACTGCCCTTATTTATAGGATGGCAACAAACATGATTAAAAAGTACAGTAACTTATGAAAGAACTGCATCTCTTTATAGGTCCAAGAACAAAACAATCAGATGTGTTTTCTCTCCTCACTGAGCTGAGCACAGCATGCTGATGGTCCACCTACTCTGTCTTTAGAGAGAGATTTGCAGTTTTTTAGAACATTATTCTTGAAAGATGCTCTATAACACATCTACGGAGTCTTTGACTATAGTAAAATGTTACAATCCAGAGAAGGACAGCTGCTCGGTACAGGTTTAAGAATCCAAAATAAGCTAACAATGAACCACCATCCTAGAATAAGGCGTATCAAGCTTCAGTGACAATTACAAAGGTATTTGTGAGTTTCATGAATTGCCAGGACAGCTGTTAAGGAGAGTGGACTGCAAAGACAAAATTCCTGGGGGCAAAACCCAAGTGGTTCCTTCCTGGTTTGCCTGAGTTCCTCATCTCTAAAATGGAGAGAATAATGTTACCTCTCACACAGGGTTGTTGGGAGAATCAAATGAGTAAATATACGTAAAATGCTTAGATCAGTGTATCTGTTTCTTACAAATATATGTATTTTGTATATAATAAATACTATATGAGTGTAACACTTAACACTTTTATGATTTCCTCCATTTTTAGTAGTCTTCTCTGTCCTCTTTATTTCCCATCCTATCCTACATCCAATTTCATTGCCTCCCAAAGGTGACTGCCAAGTCTTCATTGCTACAACATTCCTAAATACTGTTAATTCTAGCTTACATCATTCATTTATTCTTTTTTTTTTTTTTTTTACCATTTTATTGAAACAGATATGTGTCTCATTTGATCATCTTTTCACTAGCAAGAGATTTAGACCTCAATAATACATATACTGCACAATTAACAGTGTTACAGATGGGAACACAGGATAATGAAGGATTAAGTATTGTAGAAATGACTGAAGTTGTGTTTACATAAAAGTGAAAAGTGTTAGTCACTCAGTCATGTCCAATTCTTTTTGACCCCATGGATTGTAACCCACCAGGCTCCTCTGTCCCTGGAATTCTCCAGGCAAGAATACTGGAGTGGGTCACCATTCCCTTCTCCAGGGGATCTTCCCAACCCAGTGACTGAACACAGGTCTCCCACATTGCAGGCAGACTCTTTACCAACTGAGCCACCAGGGAAGCCCAATACCAAATGGAAATCAAATGTATCTCCATATTGTACATTGATGATGACTCCAAAATCTTTTCTTATGTAATAAATATACTTTTTTAGGCTAATTTTCAGACCATGAAGCTGTGAAGACTACTGGAATTATTCTTAGGGTCATTATGTTACTGAGTTTAAGCTCACTCTGCTTGCCACAGAAAAGGCCAATAAGTTGGAGATGAGGTGTTGGGGAAAGGAATAATGACTTTATTTGAAAAGCTGGCAGACCGAGAAGATGGCAGATTAATGTCTCAGCATAATGATCTTATTGGGGTCTGGATGTCAGGTTCTATTAGAGTCAGAGAGAGAGCAGGGTGAGGAAGTAAAGTAAAAAGGTCACAAGTCTTGGATGTATCTCCTGGAATGGCCAGACTCAGAGAGGGAATGGATGTGTTAATTTCTTCCCTCCTGTAGCCATCCACAAGTGGACAGGGTCAGGATGTTTCCCAGAATGGCCAGCCTCAGAGAGGGAATGGATGTGTTAATTTCTTCCCTCCTGTAGCCATCCACAAGTGGGCAGGGTCAGGATGTTTCCTGAAACAAAGGTACCTTGGTTTAATATTCAGATAGAAGGGCTGGGTTCATTGAGGCAGGCCATTATGTACACACAGTATCCTTTTACTGAACAAAAGCAAAAGGAAGCAAAGGTTAAAGTAGGAGAAACATCCCAAGGTTCTCTTGGGGAGTCAGATTTTTGCTCTTGCCTGTAACAATCATGTTGGCTGACTGCAGTGGGAAAAGGGCCACTGCTGCTGCTTGTGTACTTACCAACCTCTTCTAATTACTACGGAAGAAAGAGGATGGGGTAATGTCATGGGATTTATACAGATCTTCAGAGTTGTTCCCAGGAATTCAATACTAAAATAAATTCCTTCTAATTTAGGATCTAAAATATCCCCCTTACGTTCAACTAGTATGTGAGGTGGAACAAATTATTTGCCCTAATTCTCCACCTTCTCATGGATCCAGTGCCCACTGCCATGTAACTTTGCAAATCTTCCTACTCAAGGTAGAGGGTAGTTGTCCTTTTGCTCTGGGCTTAACCCTTTGATGTACCTGGTCCATACCTGTGGGCCTAGCCCTTTTCCTCTCGTCTACCTGCCACTGCCATAGCAGATCTTCCTGAGCAGTTGCTTCTATCTCCTTCCACATGGGACCCAGAATAAGCACATGTGGATGAAAACAAAGCCCTGTATACAACACAGAGTCTAACCCGGTGGGATCTGCTGACGGCGCAGAGTTTTCAGCAGGAGCAGATGAACTGACCGCCACGTGACCCACAGACATCTGAGAAAGCAACATTTATTGCTGTATAACATTAAGACTTAGTGGTTCTTTGTTATACAATAAAGTTGACTGATAAGATTTTGTTTCAGTATTACAAAAAAAAAAGGTTTTATTTTTTGTAGAAAGATAGAAATAACTCCACAAATATGTATCAGGTAATAATAATGATTTTGTAAAATACCAATGACATTCAGGAAAGGTAACTAACTTATGAAACAATATCACATATAATCAATAAAGCAAATTTGTATTTGCTGTATTTGCTAAATTGCACTACACGAAAGTATCTAATGTATGCTAATTAAGTTAGTTGGTTATAATTTTAATAACTGACTTAATGTCAATGAAAGTGTGTAACTGAGAAATCCAACCAATACTTTAAATAAGTATAAATATACTTTTAATAAATATAAAGTATATTTCTAGACTGATGTTGGAATTTGTGAAAATGACTTAATGACTTAATTACATATAATAACTACATTTTAACAGTAACAGGAATATTTTATATAATCAACAGAATCAAAACATTTGTTGAAAAACAAATGGAACATTTTAAATGACTAGTATTTTCAAAAGGACTTGACAAATATGTTGATTATATGAAATTAAAGGCCATTAGCTTTACAAATGCTAACAACTTTTCTGTTTCTGCATGAACCCCATCTAAGACAATAGAAAATGAGTGAAACTAAGAAAAAAAGTTGAAAAAAATCTTATTTATAACCACTTATTATAAATGCTCTGTTGATGAAGTAACAAAACATAAGACATCTTCTGTTACCTTTTAGCACCTGCTAAGCTGCTAAGTCACTTCAGTCGTGTCTGACTCTGTGTGACCCCATAGATGGCAGCCCACCAGGCTCCCCCGTCCCTGGGATTCTCCAGGCAAGAACACTGGAGTGGGTTGCCATTTTGAAAATCTTTTAAAATGCAATTTTTTAATAAGAAAGACAATTAACGGTCCATTTTAGAGAATAACAGAGCTAGATTGCGTTGAGTAAATGTATTGCAATACACAGTTCCGGAGGACTAAGCTGAGGGGGGGCGGGGACATTCTCAACTGAAACTGGCTGATTTTAGTAAAGAAATATGACTCATAATCTTTTTATACACAGTTTAGGATTATTAAATTAAATTAATGATTGTCTTTAGGGATCCATTTAAAATGCTCATTTAAAAATATTCTTGAAAACATTTAAGCACAAGATCTTCATATATTCAACTTTAGTATGCTTCTGTTTATTTGGTAAACTGCTAAGGTAGTGAGTCATTTCCAACAGTTCCTATTTCTACTGAGTTCAAGAGAATGCCCAGTCTCCACAAATAAAAAGTAAATAAAGGAAATGCATCAGAGAGTTTGAGAACAGTTTCATCATGCTTCTGAAGAAATTTCTTGATTTCTTGATCCTCATGCCCCATTTTTGAAGAGTTGTCTTCTTTGTTTTCCTTTTGAAGAAGTTGCTCCAGAACCCAGAGCACAGAGAACATATTTTCATAGCGTGCCACATCATAATTGGCTTGTACCTACAGAAAAACAACAAACTCCTTTTAAAAAATATTGCAGTAGTTTAGCTCAGAAAAAGCCAAATAAAGGGATCAAATTTTTTTTTTTTTTAAACAAAAACACTTGACTTATTTAACACCTTCTGTCTTCCTGTTCCTTTGCTTGGGGTTGGGAGAGAAAGGAAAAAAAATTTTCCAAAAACTTTATGATCTTGGTGCATGAGTTTCTTTCCGTAGGTTTACAGAGTTCCAGACCTTTCTCTACATTGTTGCTATAATTTGTTACTGAGATGAATCTGAGAACACTTGGCAAAGAGTCTTACACACACCAAGTCTTGTGTGTTGAATTCAACCTCTTCCCAAAGATTTCCAAAGCCTGATACTTCTGTCAATAATATTATCAGGATCTTTGTTGGCTGGATTCTAGGAACACGTTTCAAAATATCAATATAACACAGTTCGAAAGTGCTTAGGGTTATGACCTGTAAACAACCAGATGTAATCTCATTCTGAGGCTATACAAGCCAGGAGGGAGTATGATTAAATTTGAATCAGATACATGGGTCGTGAGAAAAAATGAATGTGATTCTTGTAAAAATTATTTGGCTTAGATGGCTTTGGAAGGAATGATGCTAAAGCTGAAACTCCAGTACTTTGGCTACCTCATGCGAAGAGTTGACTCACTGGAAAAGACTCTGATGCTGGGAGGGATTGGGGGCAGGAGGAAAAGGGGACTACAAAGGATGAGATGCCTGGATAGCATCACTGACTAGATGGACGTGAGTTTGAGTGAACTCCGGGAGATGGTGATGGACAGGGAGGCCTGGCGCGCTGCGATTCATGTGGTTGCAAACAGTCAGACACGACTGAGCGACTGAACTGAACTGAACTAGATGGCTGAAAGTGAGATAAATCAAAGGAAGCCCTAAAAGTGCACAAAGGAAAATAGAACATAAGGGAATACAAGAAGTATGTAACTATATAAATTGGCTTTCTCATTTGCTTATTAAGAAATATTCTGGAAACATTCACCAAATTTATCCATGATTCAGTTCAGTTCAGTTCACTTGCTCAGTCATGTCCAACTCTTTGCGACCCCATGAATCGCAGCATGCCAGGCCTCCCTGTCCATCACCAACTGCCGGAGTTCACCCAGACTCACGTCCATCGAGTCAGTGATGCCATCCAGCCATCTCATCCTCTGTCGTCCCCTTCTCCTCCTGCCCCCAATCCCTCCCAGCATCAGTCTTTTCCAATGAGTCAACTCTTCGCATGAGGTGGCCAAAGTACTGGAGTTTCAGCTTTAGCATCATTCCTTCCAAAGAAATCCCAGGGCTGATCTCCTTCAGAATGGACTGGTTGGATCTCCTTGCAGTCCAAGGGACTCTCAAGAGTCTTCTCCAACACCACAGTTCAAAAGCATCAATTCTTTGGCGCTCAGCCTTCTTCACAGTCCAACTCTCACATCCATACATGACCACAGGAAAAACCATAGCCTTGACTAGATGGACCTTTGTTGGCAAATGTCTCTGCTTTTGAATATGCTATGTAGGTTGGTCATAACTTTCCTTCCAAGGAGTAAGTGTCTTTTAATTTCATGGCTGCAGTCACCATCTGCAGTGATTTTGGAGCCCCAAAAAACAAAGTCTGACACTGTTTCCACTGTTTCCCCATCTATTTATCCACTATAGTAATACACAAATGAAGAAACATTCTTTCAAAGCCCAGAGGAATGTATCTTCAACAAGGCTGTCTGATAAAGAAACAAGTACATACAGATAACTGCTACTTTCTATTTTTAATTGAGGTATAATTGACATAACATATTAGTTTCATGTATACAATGTACTGATACAATATTTGTATATACTGCAAAATGATTTCCACAGGAAGTCCAGTTAACACCAGCACTCAGTTACAAAATTCCCATGCTAATAAATTTCAAGACTGATTTTCCTAGCCACTTTAAAATATGCAATACAGGGTTATTAACTATAGTCACCATGCTGTACATCTGCATTCAACCCTTTTTCATTTTACAACTGGAAATCTGCACCTTTTGACTCCTTTGACCCATTCTGCACCAGAATTTCATCTCAGTTCAGTTCAGTTGCTCAGTCATGTCTGATTCTTTGCGACCCCATGGACTGCATCATGCCAGGCCTCCCTGTCCATCACCAACTCCTGGAGCCTTCCCAAACTCATGTCTATTGAGTTGGTGATGCCATCCAACCATCTCATGCTCTGTTGTCCCCTTCACCTCCTGCCCTCAATCTTTCCCAGCATCAGGGTCTTTTCCAATGAGTCAGCTCTTTGCATTAGGTGGCCAAAGTATTGGAGATTCAGCTTCAACATCAATCCTTCGTATGAACACCTAGGACTGATCTCCTGTAGGATGGACTGGTTGGATCTCCTTGTAGTCCAAGGGACTCTCAAGAGTCTTGTCCAGCACCACAGTTCAAAAGCATCAATTCTTCGGCGCTCAGCTTTCTTCACAGTCCAACTCTCACATCCATACATGACCACAGGGAAAACCATAGTCTTAACTAGCGGGAGCTTTGTCAGCAAAGTAATGTCTCTGCTTTTGAATATGCTATCTAGGTTGGTCATAACTTTCCTTCCAAGGAGTAAGCCTCTTTTAATTTCATGGCTGCAGTCACCATCCACAGTGGTTTTGGAGCCCAGAAAAATAAAGTCTGACACTGTTTCCACTGTTTCCCCATCTATTTGCCATGAAGAGATGGGACTGGATGCCATGATCTTAGTTTTCTGAATGTTGCACTTTAAGCCAACTTTTTCACTCTCCACTTTCACTGTCATCAAGAGGCTCTTTAGTTCTTCACTTTCTGCCATAAGGGTGGTGGCATCTGCATATCTGAGGTTATTGATATTTCTGCTGGCAATCTTTATTCAAGCTCGTGCTTCTTCCAGCCCAGCATTTCTCATGATGTATTCTGCATATAAGTTAAATAAGCAAGGTGACAATATACAGCCTTGATGTACTCCTTTTCCTATCTGGAACCAGTCTGTAGTTCCATGTCCAGTTCTAACTGTTGCTTCCTGACCTGCATATAGGTTTCTCAAGAGTCAGGTCAGGTGGTCTGGTATTCCCATCTCTTTCAGAATTTTCCACAGTTTATTGCGATCTACAGAGTCAAAGGCTTTGGCATAGTCAATGAAGCAGAAATAGATGTTTTTCTTGAACTCTCTTGCTTTCTTGATGATCCAATCGATGTTGGCAATTTGATCTCTGGTTCCTCTGCCTTTTCTGAAGTTCACAATTCATGTATTGCTGAAGCCTGGCTTGGAGAATTTTGAGCATTACTTTCCTAGCGTGTGAGATGAGTACAATTGTGAGGTAGTTTGAGCATTCTTTGGCATTGCCTTTCTTTGGGATTGGAATGAAAACTGACCTTTTCCAGTCCTGTGGCCACTGCTGAGTTTTCCAAAATTGCTGACATATTGAGTGCAGCACTTTTACAGCATCATCTTTTCAGACTTGAAATAGCTCAACTGGGATTCCATCACCTCCTCTACCTTTGTTCGTAGTGATGCTTCCTAAGGCCCACTTGACTTCACATTCCAGGATCTCGCACTAGGTGAGTGAATACACCATTGTGATTAACTGGGTCATGATCTTTTCTGTACAGTTTTTCTGTGTATTCTTGCCACCTCTTCTTAATATCTTCTGCTTCTATCAGGTCCCTATCATTTCTGTCCTTTATTGAGCCCATCTTCGCATGAAATATTCCCTTGGTATGTCTTATTTTCCTGAAGAGATCTCTAGTCTTTCCCATTCTATTGTTTTCCTCTATTTCTTTGCATTGATCACTGAGAAAGGCTTTCTTATCTCTCCTTGCTATTCTTTGGAACTCTGCATTCAAATGGGTATATCTTTTTCTACTTTGCTTTTCACTTCTCTTCATTTCACTGCTATTTGTAAGGTGTCCTCAGAAAGCCATTTTTCCTTTTTGCATTTCTTTTCCATGGGGATGGTCTTGATCCCTGTCTCCTGTACAATGTCACGAACCTCCATCCATAGTTCATCAGGTACTCTATCAGATCTAGTCCCTTAAATCTATTTCTCACTTCCACTGTATAATCATAAGGAGTTTGATTTAGGTCATACCTGAATGGTCTAGTGGTTTTCCCCACTTTATTCAATTTAAGTCTGAATTTGGCAACAAGGAATTTATGATCTGAGCCACAGTCCACTCCTGGTCTTGTTTTTGCTGACTGTATAGAGCTTCTCCATCTTTGGCTGCAAAGAATATAATCAATCTGATTTCTGTGTTGACCATCTGGTGATATTTACGTGTAGAGTCTTCTCTTGTGTTGTTGGAAGAGGGTGTTTGCTATGATCAGTGCATTCTCTTGGCAAAACTCTATTAGCCTTTGCCCTGCTTCATTCTGTACTCCAAAGCCAAATTTCCCTGTTACCCCAGGTGTTTCTTGACTTCCTACTTTTGCATTCCAGTCCCCTATAATGAAAAGGACATCTGTTTTGGGTGTTAGTTCTAAAAGGTCTTGTTGGTCTTCATAGAACCATTCAACTTCAGCTTCTTTGGCATTAGTGGTTGGGGCATAGACTTGGATTACTGTGATATTGAATGGTTTGCCTTGGAAATGAACAGAGATCATTCTGTTGTTTTTGAGATTGCATCCAAGTACTGCATTTTGGACTCTTTTGTTGACTACGATGGCTACTCCATTTCGTCTAAGGGATTCCTGCCCGCAATAGAAGATATAATGGTCATATGAGTTAAATTCCCTCATTCCAGTCCATTTTAGTTTGCTGATTCCTAGAATGTCGACATTCATTCTTGCCATCTCCCACTTGACCACTTCCAGTTTGCCTTGCTTCCTGGACCTAACATTCCAGGTTCCTATGCAATATTGCTCTTTACAGCATTGGTCCTTGCTTCTATCACCAGTCACATCCACAACTGGGTGTTGTTTTTGCTTTGGCTCCATCCCTTCATTATTTCTGAATTTATTTTTCCACTGATCTCCAGTAGCATATTCGGCACCTACTGACCTGGGGAGTTCATTGTTCCGTGTCCTATCTTTTTGCCTTTTCATACTGTTCATGGGATTCTCAAGGCAAGAATACTGAAGTGGTTTGCCATTCCCTTCTCCAGTGGACCACATTCTGTCAGACCTCTCCACCATGACCCATCTGTCTTGCTGGCCCCACATGGCATGGCCTACTTTCACTGAGGCTGTGGTCCATGTGATCAGATTGGCTAGTAGTCTGTATTGCAGTTTCAGTCTGTCTGCCCTCTGATGATCTCTCTCAGTGCCTACCGCCTTACTTGGGTTTCTCTTACCTTGGATGTGGGGTATCTCTTCACCTCAGGAAACCACACATCTGTTCTGTTTTTGGAGCTCAGTTGTTTGTCTGTTTTTTGGTTCTACATATAAAATGGACCATACAGTGTTTATCTTTTACTATCTGACTTATTTCACTTAGCATAATGCCTAAGGTCCATCTATGTTGTTGCGAACAGAACAATTCCATTATTTTTTAAGGCTGAATAACAGTCAATTTCATACATGTATATGTACCCAATCTTTTTTTTTTTAATTTAATTTTATTTTTAAACTTTACATAATTGTATTAGTTTTGCCAAATATCAAAATGAATCCACCACAGGTATACATGTGTTCCCCATCCTGAACCCTCCTCCCTCCTCCCTCCCCATTCCATCCCTCTGGGTCGTCCCAGTGCACCAGCCCCAAGCATCCAGTATCGTGCATCGAACCTGGACTGGCAACTCATTTCATGCATGATATTTTACATGTTTAAATGCCATTCTCCCAAATCTTCCCACCCTCTCCCTCTCTCACAGAGTCCATAGGACTGTTCTATACATCAGTGTCTCTTTTGCTCAATCTTTTTTTATTTATTCATCCATGGATGGCATTTAGGTTGTTTCCGTGTCTTGGCTATTTGGCTATTGTAAATAATGCTGCAATGGACATAGGGGTACACATACTATTTTAAATTAGTGTTTCAAGTTAGTTAACACTAATACTCAGGAGTGGGAACTGTTGGATCATATAGTAGTTCTATTTTTAAGTTTTTGAGGAAACTCCACATTGTTTTCCATAGTGGCTGTGCCAGTTTAGATTCACACCAGCAGTGCACACGGGTTCCCTTTTTCTCCACGTCCTCACCATCATCTGTGTTTTGATACTCTGGGAGTTGGTGATGGACAGGGAGGCCTGGTGTGCTGCGGTTCATGGGGTTGCAAAGAGTCAGACACGACTGAGTGACTGAACTGAACTGAATAACCATTCTAACAAGTATAAGTGATATCTCACTACGGTTTTAAATTTCATTTTTCTGATGATTAGTGATGTTGAGTATCTTCTCAGGTACCTGTTGGCCATGTTTATGTCTTTGGAAAAATGTGTATTCAGCTCTTCTATTTTTTAATTGAACTGTTTTTTGCTACTGAGATATGTAAATTCTTTATGTATTTTGGATATTAGCCTTTTAACAGGTATATTCATTGGAAGCCACCAGTTTCCCTGGTGCCTCAGATGGTAAAGCATCTGCCTACAATGCGGGAGACCTGGGTTCAATCCCTGGGTCGAGAAGATCTCCTGGAGAAGGAAATGGCAACCCACTCCAGTATTCTTGCCTGGAAAATCCCATGGATGGAGGATCCTGGTAGGCTACAGTCCATGGGGTCACTAAGAGTCAGACACGACTGAGCGACTTCACTTCACTTCATTGGAAGGACTGATGCTGAAGCCCCGATACTTTGGCCACCTGATGCGAAGAGCCAACTCACTGGAAAGGACCCTGATGCTGGGAAAGATTGGGGGCAGGAAGAGAATGGGGGGACAGAGGATGAGACGGCTGAATGGTATCACTGACTCAACGGACATGAGCTTGAGCAAACTCTCAGAAATAGTGAAGGACAGAGAAGCCTGGCGTGCTACAGTACATGGGGTCACAAGGAGTCACAAACTACCTAATGACTGAACAACCACAATATGATTTGCAAACATTTTCTCTTTGTTGATTTTCTTTGCTTTGCTGAAGCTTGCCCCATGATGATTTCTCATTTTGGTATGAACCTCAGAAAACAGCTGCCAAGGCTAATGTCAGGGAGCTCACTTCCTATGTTTCTTCCAGGAGTTTTAAGGGTGTAAAGAAGGCAGAGTGTATCTTGGTTCCTTTCTACTTGCTTTGAGAATCTCTCTTTGGGGACAATTAGTTCTTCTTCAAGGTGGGCTGGGGTCCCACTTTTCTGTGCTGTTGTGGACTTTACTTTTACCAGAATTTGTCTGCTCTAGGTTCCACTTTTACCCTAAATGTTCATTCTTGTAATAATTAAATGGATGAACTCTTTTGCTCCAAGATATTTACATCTCATAAAACATTAACTTGAAATTAACTCCTCTCTTTGGAGACAATATACATTTAACTTACAAGCCGCAGTAGCCCTCCTGCTTGGTGTCAAATTAAACTGAAACACACCAGCACAAGAAAATCCCCAACAGAGGTAAAATACAGTCACCTGGAAAATGCTCAAGTGCTTTGCCTGAACACATACCAGGAAGACAGAATGAAACCCAGAACACAAGCACAATGGCTCTGTACATTCAACAGAAGGCGATCAGCTTTTCTCTCTATCTTGGTCTTTTAGAATTGAAGGAAAGTTGAGAGGCAGCTTCTATAGTCCCATGACTGCTTATTACTCTCCCATTTTGTAGACTAGGGGGCCTTTGGAAGAGGAAATACTTCTCTGGTAGGAAAATCATCATATATTTTTGTAGGTTACTTTCAGAATTAAACATGTCTTACGTCTATTTTTCTATTTCTGAGTTGGGCCTGTGAAAGTCAAAGTATACTAACATTTATTTGGGTAGTAGAGAAATATTAACATTTCTTTACATGCTGCAAAATGTTACCTCAACACTTACATTAAGAAATTCATGCTACAGACAAATGGTGCCTGTTTCCTAATTGTTGTTTCAGTTGAAATTCAGTCTAGGTTAACTTGACATTTTTGTAAACACTTATTATCTTTGAAGTAGCTATATCTACTTGTTTACCCTTTTCCCATTTATCCCTCCTTTTTCATCAACAGAACCTCAGTTTTGTTCAGAATGACAATGGATCAACTAAAAATGTCTATTTTTCAGTTTCTCTTAAGGCTAATTCTGGTCAAACAGATGTAAATGTAAGTGACTGGTTAGGGCTTCTGGGAAAGCTCTTTAATAGCAGGAAAACCCAGTGGAATGCCCTTTAGCCTTCTCTCTTCACCACTGTTTCTGCTTGGAAGAAAAGGTGCAATACTTGGAGGTTCAGCAGCCTTACTATGAACATGAGGATGAATGCTGCCCATGGATCAGTAGCAAAGGCCAGATTCTAGAAAGCACTGTGCAGCTCGATTTACCCATGAGGGATGACTGTATCTTGCTGCACTGTGCCGGGGTTTCCGTTTTCTGTTTTGGTCTTTTAAAATCGTAACCTTGAAACTTCACCTAGGCAGGAAGGAAATTAAATTTCCTTTGTCTTAGAAAGGTGCTGCCTACTGTCTCTGACACAGAAGGACAGAGATGCCAAAAGGGACAAAGCTAGGCACTCCTTGGAAGCCGATCACATAACAAAAGTTACTGTACATTGAGGTGTGGCTCACAGTTTACTGCTGAAAACTGAGAATGTAACAGTTCATTACATTCAACAGTTTGATAATTTATGTGGGCTAGCCAAGAGCACGCAGCAGTACAGTCTGACACTTTCAGAAATAAGCATGCAGCTACGGAAAGGATGAAAACACAACATGACATTATTCTAATTGCTGCAAATGTAAGAGATGAAGGAGAAAATTGGATCATTACAGGGCAGGAGCCAAATCAAAGAGTCTAGGTGCCTATCTAAATGTTACATTAAATGTTCATGGAATATAATATGCCATTGGCTCCGTATCCCACATGCCAGATTTTATTAGACAGAGGCAATAAATAAGATACAATTATAATAAGTAGTTTCTAAGAGAATGAATTCAACACAATACTATAAAGGAAAAGGTCAGTTGTCACCGTGATGATTAAGTGAAAAACATATCCCTAAGTTTTAAAAACTCAGCCTTTTTTAACTATTAGAAGGCAGTAGATTTCAATCAAGGAGCTGAGGAGAATGAAGTTAACTCTCTATCAGCTACTTACTATGCAGCTTTAGCTTCTAAAGCACAGGAAAAGGCAGTGAGAGAGCCCAGCACAATATTGCACGTGGCCCAGCTACAAACAGTGCCTGAGAACACAGAAGAACCACGTGCATAATACACATATCACACACACACACACACACACACAATCAATGAACTTATGTTTGCAACAGAATCATACAACCTTGGTGCCAGATCCATACTGAGGGAGTAGAAGGCACAGGCTGATCAGAGCTGAGCAGTTAATTAGGGAAGATTTCTTAGAGATGAATTGTGAGCCAAAGTTCAAAGGGAGTGAAGGACAGAGACTGGTCAATGACCTTTTGATCAAAGTGCCAAGTCAAAAAGAATAAAAAGGATCCAATGGGCATTAATCCATCTTGCTTTATCCAGATAATGGCATGGTTAATCTGCCTAAAGCTCTGCATTCCAGAGACTGGTTCCAAGGGGCTTAAGTCTAATTTGTGGGTAACTTAGATTAAAAGTTCTAAACATTAAAAGGGCCAGCATTTGGGATCTTGACATTATGCCATGTTTCCAAGAGGAAGTAATTTAATAAGTGTGAAACATGTATACATAAAAATATCAATTAAAGGGATATATATGACATAATTAAAAATCTGTCTTAATTAGCCTTGTTTAAAAAATGATGGTTTTCTACCTCGAAAAGCCAAAGCAATCTTGAGAAATAAAAATGGAACTGGAGGAATCAACCTGCCTGACTTCAGGCTGTACTACAAAGCCACAGTCATCAAGACAGTATGGTACTGGCACAAAGACAGAAATATAGATCAATGGAACAAAATAGAAAGCCCAGAGATAAATCCACGCACATATGGACACTTTATCTTTGACAAAGGAGGCAAGAATATACAATGGATTAAAGACAATCTTCTTTAACAAGTGGTGCTGGGAAAACTGGTCAACCACTTGTAAAAGAATGAAACTAGAACACTTTCTAACACCATACACAAAAATAAACTCAAAATGGATTAAAGATCTAAACGTAAGACCAGAAACTATAAAACTCCTAGAGGAGAACATAGGCAAAACACTCTCTGACATACATCACAGCAGGATCCTCTATGACCCACCTCCCAGAATATTGGAAATAAAAGCAAAAATGAACAAATGGGACCTAATTAAACTTAAAAGCTTCTGCACAACAAAGGAAACTATAAGCAAGGTGAAAAGACAGCCTTCAGAGTGGGAGAAAATAATAGCAAATGAAGCAACTGACAAACAACTAATCTCAAAAATATACAAGCAACTCCTATAGCTCAATTCCAGAATAATAAATGACCCAATAAAAAAATGGGCCAAAGAACTACATAGACATTTCTCCAAAGAAGACATACAGATGGCTAACAAACATGAAAAGATGCTCAACATCACTCATTATCAGAGAAATGCAAATCAAAACCACTATAAGGTACCATTTCACGCCAGTCAGAATGGCTGTGATCCAAAAGTCTACAAGCAATAAATGCTGGAGAGGGTGTGGAGAAAAGGGAATCCTCTTACACTGTTGGTTGGAATGCAAACTAGTACAGCCACTATGGAGAACAGTGTGGAGATTCATTAAAAAACTGGAAATAGAACTGCCTTATGATCCAGCAATCCCACTGCTGGGCATACACACTGAGGAAACCAGAAGGGAAAGAGACACGTGTACCCCAGTGTTCATCGCAGCACTGTTTATAATAGCCAGGACATGGAAGCAACCTAGATGTCCATCAGCAGATGAATGGATAAGAAAGTGGTGGTACATATACACAATGGAGTATTACTCAGCCATTAAAAAGAATACATTTGAATCAGTTCTAATGAGGTGGATGAAACTGGAGCCTATTATACAGAGTGAAGTAAGCCAGAAAGAAAAACACCAATACAGTATACTAATGCATATATATGGAATTTAGAAAGATGGTAACAATAACCCTGTATACGAGACAGCAAAAGAGACACTGATGTATAGAACAGTCTTTTGGACTCTGTGGGAGAGGGAGAGGGTGGGACGATTTGGGAGAATGTATAATATCATATATGAAATGAGTTGCCAGTCCAGGTTCGATGCAGGATACTGGATGCTTGGGGCTGGTGCACTGGGACGACCCAGAGGGATGGTATGGGGAGGGAGGAGGGAGGAGGGTTCAGGATGGGGAACACATGTATACCTGTGGCGGATTCATTTTGATATATGGCAAAACCAATACAATATTGTAAAGTTAAAAAATAAAATAATAAAAAAAAATGATGGTTTTCTCATTAACAAACTTTACCTACTTCTCTGAAATCTGTTTCTTGAGGCTCAATATTAAAGACAGCACAGGATCACAAGCTTTCAAGTAAGTATTACCTATCATCATCATCATCATCATTATGTTTTTACCCAAAGTGAAAAAGTTATGACCTTATCCATAAGGCTCTCTGAAGCTGGAAGAAAGCTACTGGTATTACTCAAGTACTGTGCCATGGTCAACTGTTGGGAGCATTTCAAGCTCACTGTGAACTAATCCTGTAGAGGTGTGTAAGAATCTGACGATGCACCTTTATCTTCTTTCCTCTACCAAGGAAACTCCTCATAGATAGCAGTCAGCTAGCAGACAATTCCTTTTAGTACAGAAGCATCGTAAGTGTTAGTCACTTAGTCATGTCCATAACGAGAAACCTAAATGTACAATTATTTTAACATCTTTCTGATATTAGAAGGACCGGGGAAGAGGAGTATGTTTGGGTTAAACACAGCATTTTAAAGGAAATATAAAAAAGGTCCAGTTATTTGACTTGTGTGAGATGGATCAAACTGTCCAAGTCTCGTTGTTGTTGTTCAGTCACTAAGAGGTGTCTGACTCTTGTGACCTCATCAGCACGCCACGCTTCACTGTCCTTTACTACCTCCAGGAGTTTGCTTCAACTTATGTCCATTGTGTCTGTCCATGCCATCCAACCATCTATCCTCTGTTGCTCCCTTTTCCTCCTGCCCTCAATCTTTCCCAGCATCAGGGTCTTTTCCAATGGGTCTGCTCTTCGCATCCAATACTTCGCAAAGTATTGGAGTTTCAGCTTCAGCATGTCCTTTCAATGAATTTTCAGGGTTGATTTCCTTTCAGATTGACTCCTTGATCTCCTTTGATCTCATTGCAGTCCAAGGGACTCTCATGAGTCTTTCCAGCACCACAGTTCAAAAGCATAAATTCTTTGTGCCCAACCTTCTTTACAGTCCAACTCTCACATCCATACATGACTACCGGAAAAATCACAGCTGATGAGGGTGAAAGAAGAGAGTGAAAAAGCTGGCTTAAAACTCAACATTCAAAAAACTAAGATCCTAGCATACAGTCTCATCATTTGATGGCAAACAGATGGGGAGAAAGTGGAAGCAGTGACAGATTTTATTTTCCTGGGCTCCAAAATCACCAGGGACAGTGACTGCAGCTATGAAATTAAAACAGGCTTGCTCCTTAGAAAGAAAGCTATGAGAGACCTAGGAAGCATATTAAAAAGCAGAGACATCACTTTGTCACAAAGGTCCATATAGTCAAAGGTACAGTTTTTGCAGTAGTTATGTACATGAGAGTCAGACCATAAAGCAAGCTGAGAGCCAAAAAATTCATGCTTTCAAACTGTGGTGTTGGAGAAGACTCTTGAGAGTCCCCTGGACAGCAAGCAGATCAAACCAGTCAATACTAAAGGAAATCAGTCCTGAATATTCATTGGAGGGACTGATGGCTGAAGCTTAAGCTCCTTTACTGTCGTGAAGACCCTGAGGCTGGGAAAGATTGAAGGCAACAGGAGAAAGGGGTGGCAGAGAATTAGATGGTTAGATAACATCACTGACTCAATGTACAGGAATCCGAGTAAACTCTGGGAGATAGTGAAGGACAGAGGTACCTGGTGTGCTAGAGTCCATGGACTCACAGAGTCAGTCGTAAATGACTGAGAGACTGAATGAGCAACCATTCCATTCTGAGAAACGTTTTCACTATTTTATACCACAATGTTAAAATTAGTCTCAGGCTGGAAATGCCTTCCAAGCATTTTGCGAAGCAAATAGATAATTTATTTGTCTGGACTTTCATCACAGTAGTTCTTGACAAAGCAGTACAAGCCAGATGACTTTGTTATTACCACAAGCATGTAGTAAGTGAAAGAACAGGGCTCATAGACAGGAATGAAAGCAGGAACACTTAGTACTTTGCAACATTTATGTTTCTGTCTGCCTCACACTCCACTCCTCGCCCTTCAATCCTACTGCAAACACAGACTGGGTACCTTCATGTGCCAGACCCCACTAAGTATGGGCATTCAAAGAATAGGATTGGATCCCTATCTATACTAGGAGAACTCTTTGTATGCATCTAGGGAGACAAAGACACGACTGAGTGACACACACACACACACACACAAAGAGACAAAGAAGTAGAAAATAATGGCAATGCAGAGTACGTGCCTGCTCTAAGGGCTATCAGTTCAGTTTAGTTCAGTCACTCAGTCGTGTCTGACTCTTTGCAACCCCTTGGACTGCGGCACACCAGGCCTCCCCATCCATCACCAACTCCCAGAGTTTGCTCAAACTCAGGTCCATCGAGTTGGTGATGCCATCCAACTATCTCATCCTCTGTCGTCCCCTTCTCCTCCTTCCTTCAATCTTTCCCAGCATCAGGGTCTTTTCCAATGAGTCAGTTCTTCGCATGAGGTGGCCAAAGTACTGGAGCTTCAGCTTCAGCATCAGTCCTTCCAGTGAATATTCAGGAATGATATCCTTTAGGATGGACTGGCTGGATCTCCTTGCAGTCCAAGGGACTCTCAAGAGTCTTCTCCAACACCACAGGTCAAAAGCATCGATTCTTAGGCTATCAATTCTAAGAAAAGAAGATATATTTTTAAGGGCACTGGATCCAAAGCCCAAGATTAGTGAGGGTAAGGGGGTGGACTCATAAGTGACCAGATCCTTTCTAATACTTTTGTTTGAAAATGGAAAGCTAAATTTGACTGGCATCAGATAAATTCACTGATTAACTTACAAAGCACAACAAAACGGGGTTTTATTTACAGAAATTAAAAGCTTCAACACATTTATCCCTCCTTTACCCCTGTTTTCAATATCTGTCACCAATGATTGAATTAAATCAGTTTCTCAGAACTTGCTTTCAAACGTTAAATGAAGCTACACAACAACACAGGAAAGTTTGGAAACACAAGAGAAAAAATATGTGTTCTCATGAACATTTTATCTTACTATTGACATAGAGACTGGTATATAGCAAAGTGAGCACTGCATTTCTTGTTCTTTTGTTTTTTTAAAAATCAACTAACCACCATCTCTTCTTTAAAAATCAGATGTTTTGAGACATAATTTGACATATGGTAAAATTACCCTTTTTCAGTTTTTATTATCATGAATTTGGTAAGTTACCTTTAAGAACAAGGAAAGGGCATAATAGAAACAATCTTTGAATAAAAGAAAAAGCAATAATGTTATAATGATGCAAAATTGTTTAACAACATTTTAAATGTTTTGCTGCCTTCTAGTTGATTTTTATTAAATATATGTATAAATTTAGTGGGTATTTTTACTACTACATGAAGTACTTATATAACTGTAACTATGATTATAATAACTACAATTTTTACCTGAAGGTAGTACTCTAGCGAATTTTTAAAAAATCAAAGATCCAAATGGAATGCAGAAAACTTAGAAGAAGGCACTAGACTTCAAACTATGAAAAAGTTAATCTGGTTTGACTTTTTTCATTACCTTTGTGCTGAGAAGCTGTTGGGGAAATGCATCTATTACAAAAGTGCTAAGTGGTTCTAAGGAAAGCTTTGGTATGTAGAGCTGATGAAAGTCTCTACCTGATGACAAATGTAAAGAAAGGAGTACAGGAACAGAGGATCTAGCCTTCCATTCTCTCCTTCAAAGAACATCTCAGTAGATATTGCCAACTGTATCAGCGTGTATACATGCTGAGATGGAAAGTATACAACACTGACAAGAAGCATGGCTTCATACTGGAGAAGGAAATGGCAATCCACTCCAGTATTCTTGCCTGGGAAATCCTGTGGACAAAGGAGCCTGCAGGCTACAGTCCATGGGGTGTTAAAGAGTTGGGCACAACTAGCGACTGAGCACATGGCTTCAATATACTTTAAACGTTACAGGTTCAAGGTGGAATTACATGTGTGAATAATGACAATACAGTGGGGGATGTATTTATATTATAAGAGTGTTATTGTATTGGCATTGCTCCTGGATGAAAGGGAAAAGTCAAAGTGAAGTCACTCAGTTGTGTCCAACTCTTTGCGACCCCATGGACTATAGCCTATCAGGCTCCTTGGTCCATGGAATTTTCCAGGCAAAAGTACTGGAGTGGGTTGCCATTTCCTTCTCCAGGGGATCTTCCCAACCCAGGGATCGAACCCGGGTCTCCTGCATTGCAGGCAGACGCTTTACCATCTGAGCCACCAATGTGCTCAGCACATAATCTCAATGGAGAATGCTGAGTACCTGTTTGAAACTAGCAATGGCTTATAAGGAAAATTAAATATATTATGGGAAATGAAGTTAATTTAAATGTGTTGAATATGAAAAAGCAGGAGAACAACTTGGTATACATATATTAATACACAGGTTATAAAAGTGCTGCTCATCTTTTTTCAGATACGCATTGCAAAACAAAAAATCAAGTATTCTGAGGTGTATTCACATTTGTGAAACAGATCAGTTAGTTCATTTAACCAGCACTATATGTACTTGGTTATATGTTTATAAGCAATTATTTTCAGAAAAAAAATAATGTTCCCAAGTAAGTTGATTATCATTGGTTAATTTCAAAGAAGTGTTTAAAATAAACACTGAACACATTTTAAATGTAACTATATTTGTTTCTTAATTTCAGTCTGAAATTACAATAAATTTTACCTTTTTTTAGAAACTAAACTATGCCGCTAACATTAGAAAAGTGATTGATTCTTTATTGAAATTCAACCCCAAAATGTAATATCTGGATCTGTTATAAAAAGACATTAAATGCTTTAAAATGATATATTCACTAATACAACCAAAAACTCTCCAAATGCTTCAAGAAAGTGGTTTCAGCAACTAAAAAAAAATGAATATCTTACTCAAAAACTTTTTCATACTTGAATTCAAAATGTAAGGAAATGCAGCAGTTTCTTGTCAAATGCTCCACTCTGGGGGAATAAAGTCCACTTCTCTGGATGTCTAACTTCCAGACATCAACTGTCTTTGGAATTTGCAGACCCTGAGACAGAAATGGCCACCAGGAGACTGTTTCTGGTGGACTGGGCATGTGACTGCAGTAGGGCCACTGAGGGTAACTAAGGACAAAGACTGTGTGTGTGGTCCTCAGTCAAATGCTCGGAACTCCCGTCAGGAATGCATTCTGATGGTAACAAGGACAGAGGAGAGAGTGCTGCTCCACAAGAGGGAAAGTGAGAATGGACAGCAAAGGAAAGACTAGAAAACCCAGACTGGGTCTTCCAGAATGGAAAAGGAGCTCCAGATGCTTCAGTGTGCCTCCAAGGACATAACTGAGGCAGCACAGCTCAACAGCAGATGCTGGTTCTGAAAAATGTATAAATGATACTTGATACATTCAGTTTAAAAAACTGAATTTACTATAGCATTCCAATAACACGTTAAAGTTTAAAAAGTATCTTATTCATGTGGAAAATTTTCTTATGCAGAATAGTTAATTTTTGCAGTGATATTAGAGGATGTGATGTACCATCAGAAACATTATTTATTTTAGCATAACTAATAAGTCCCTGGGCATTATCCATAGAAAATTACTACAAAATAGTTATTCTTGGCAAGTACCCTAGAAAGTTTAGTAGCAGTGTCTTTTCAAAGATACATTGGGTTTTAAGAAAACTCAGAGAAAAAGTACCCAAACTAGATACACAAATTATTTTAGAAAAAGGTATATACACATATACAGATACACACACACAAATTTATATATATCTGTGTATACAATTGCATATAATTAATATGGACATAATTACTTACTTTTAGGATTCATGAGTATGCATATAGTATTTCAGTAACAATAATGTTTTATATACATAGTCTTGAATCAGTTATGGAAAAACATGCACAGCCTTCCATGAAATAAGAACTCTGGTTTAAAGGCATATTATTTTTCATAAAGTGTAGGAAAAAGAAATTCAGTAAGCACATATTGTATAACGAAGCATTGGTCTCAACTTTGTCCTTGGAATTTCCTGAGTGAAAGGAGTGTCTTTGTGATTCATGGTGGGCCCTTGGCTCCTACATGAGATGAGTGAGTGTAGCCGATGGTCATCTGCAACACCAACCATGTAATTAGAAGACTGAGGCCGGAGTCAGCCTGACCTCAGGAAGGTGGGGACTGGAGACTGAGTTCAATCATGTGGTCATTCATTCATGTCTACATAAGAAACTCCAATAAAAACTCTGGCAAATGACGCTGTGTAGAACTTTCTGAATGATGGACACACTGATACACCCTGAGGATGCTGCATCCTGATCCCAGAAGAGGAGGTCTATAAGTTCTATGCTTAGGACTCCCTTGAACCTCCCACTGTTTCTCTCTCCATTTGGTTGATCCTCATTTGTATGTTATAATAAAATAAATATAATACTTTCCTGAATTGTGACTCATTCTAGTAAATTATGAAGCCCAAGGGAGTTAGCAGGAACTTCCCCCTCTCTCACATTTGTAGCTAGTTAGTCGGAGGCACAGACCCCCACTCCCGTAGTGGCTGGCATGGGAAGTGAGGGCTGTCTTACTGGAGACCACGCCTTGACTCTGTAGGGTCTGCACTAAGTCCAGGTAACTGGCATCAGAACTTAACTGAACTGGAACCCACTAGTCTGTCTTGAAGTAGAGGCGAGTTACACAGAAGTATTCAAAAGATCTAAGGAGTCACAACAATGTAAGATAAATTTCACAAGATGTCCCCCTCATCTTTCACACTTGTTTTTACTGAGGTATAATAACACACAACGTTCTATTAGTTTTAGTTGTACAACATAATGACTCAATATCTGTAAGTATGGGAAATGGTCCCCATAATAAGTCAAATTAACATTCATCACCACCATAGAGTTACAAATATTTTTTCTTGTGATGAGGACTTTCAGCATTTATTGTCTTAGCAACTTTAAAACATACAGTGCAGCTATTATTAACTAGTTACCACGCAGTACATTGGAGAAGGAAATGGTAACCCACTCCAGTACTCTTACCTGGAAAATTCCATGGACTGAGGAGCCTGGTAGGTCCATGGGGTCACAAAGAGTTGGACATGACTGAGCGACTTCACTCCTCACTCACTCATGCTGTACATTACATCCTCATGACTTAGGTGTTTTGTAATTGGGAGTCTGGACCTGTTAACCATCTTAATCAATGTCACCCACCTCATCCCCCTGACCTGTCGTATCTATGAGCTTGTTTTTTTCTGTTTGCTTCTTTTTGCTCACCATCCATCACCATAGAGTTGATCCCCTTTACACATTTTGCCCACTTCTAGTCTCATTCCCCTCCGGTAACCACTAATCTGATCTGCTTTTGTGGTTTATTTTTGATTCCAAACACAATGAAATTATACAGTATTTGTCTTTCTCCATGTGACATATTGCATTTAATATAATACTTTTAACTTACATACGCAAAGTGCATCATGTGAAATTCCAGGGTGCATGATACACAAGCTGGAATCAAGACTGCTGGGAGAAATATAAATAACCTCAGACACGCAGATGATACTACTTTAATGGCAGAAAGTGAAGAGGAACTAAAGAGCCTCATGATGAGGGTGAGAGAGGGGAGTGAAAAAGCTGACTTAAAACTCAACACTGAAAAAGCTTAAGATCATGGCATCTGGTCTCATCACTTTAAGGAAAATACATGGGGAAAACTGGAAGCAGTGACAGATTTTATTTTCTTGGGCTCCAAGATCATTGTGGATGGTAACTGCAGCCATGAAATTAAAATACACTTGCTCCTTGGAATGACAAACCTATGCTATGACAAACCTAGGCAACGTATTAAAAAGCAGAGACATCACTTTGTCATTAACAGTCCGTATAGTCAAAGCTATGGTTTTTCCGATGGTCATGAACTGAAGTTAGAAATAGAGGAAAACAACAGAATGGGAAAGACTAGAGATCTCTTCAAGAAAATTAGAGACACCAAGGGAACATTTCATGCAAAGATGGGCACAATAAAGGTCAGAAATGGTATGGACCTAACAGAAGCAGAAGATATTAAGAAGAGGTGGCAAGAATATACAGAACTATACAAAAAAGATCCTCATGACCCTGATAACCACGATGGTGTGATCACTCACCTACAGCCAGACATCCTGGAGTGTGAAGTCAAGTGGGTCTTAGGAAGCATCACCACAAACAAAGCTAGTTGAAGTGATGGGATTCCAGTTGAGCTATTTCAAATCCTAACTGATGATGCTGTTAAAGTGCTGCACTCAATATGCCAGCACACTTGGAAAACTCAGCAGTGACCACAGGACTGAAAAAGGTCAGTTTTCATTCCAATTCCAAAGACAAACTATTGCTCAATTGCACTCATCTCACATGCTAGCATGGAGAAGGAAATGGCAACCCACTCCAGTATTCTTGCCTGGAAAATTCCATGGACAAAGGAACCTGGTGGGCCACAGGCCATGGGGTCGCAAAGAGTTGGATACGACTGAGCAACTAACACACACACACATGCTAGCAAAGTAATGCTCAAAATTGTCTAAGCTAGGCTTCAACAGTATGTGAACCGTGAACTTCCAGATGTTCAAGCTGGATTTAGAAAAGGCAGAGGAATGGAGATCAAATTGATAACATCCAGTGGATCATCGAAAAAGCAGGAAAATTCTAGAAAAACATCTACTTCTTTATTGACTACACCAAAGCCTTTGACTGTATAGAAACAAACTGTGGAAAATAGAGATGGTAATACCAGACCACCTGACCTGCCTCCTGAGAAATCTGTATGCAGATCAACAAGCAACAGTTAGAACTGGACATGGAACAACAGACTGGTTCCAAATTGGGAAAGAAGTACATCAAGGCTGTATATTGTCACCCTGCTTATTTAACTTATATGCAGAGTATATCACAAGAAATGCTGAGCTGGATGAAGCACAAGCTGGAATCAAGACTGCCGGGGGAAATATCAATAACCTCAGATATGCCAATGACACCACCCTTATGGCACAAAGTAAAGAGGAACTAAAGAGCCTCTTGATGAAGGTGAAAGAGGAGAGTGAAAAAGCTGGATTAAAACTCAACATTCAAAAAACTAAGATAATGGCATCTGGTCCCATCACTTTATGGCCAATAGATGGGGAAAAAACGGAAACAGTGACAGATTTTATTTTTCTGGGCTCCAAAATCACTGCGGATGGTGATTGCAGCCATGAAATTAAAAGACGCTTACTCCTTGGAAGAAAAGTTATGACCAACCTAGACAGCATATTCAAAAGCAGAGATATTACTCTGTCAACAAAGGTCCATCTAGTCAAGGCTATAGTTTTTCCAGTGGTCATGTATGGATGTGAGATTTGGACTATAAAGAAAGCTGAGTGCCGAAGAATTGATGCTTTTGAACTGTGGTATTGTAGAAGACTCTTGAGAGTCTCTTGGACTGCAAGGAGATCCAACCAGTCGATCCTAAAGGAGATCAGTCCTGGGTGTTCACTGGAAGGACTGATGCTGAAGCTGAGACTCCAGTACTTTGGCCACCTGATGTGAAGAACTGACTCACTGGAAAAGACCCTGATGCTGGAAAAGATCGAAGGCGGGAGGAGAAGGGGACAACAGAACATGAAATGGTTGGATGGCATCACTGACTCAATGGACATGAGGTTGAGCAAGCTCTGGGGGTTGGTGATGGACAGGGAGGCCTGGCGTGCTGCAGTCCATGGGGTGTCAAAAAAGTCAAACACGACTGAGCTACTGAACTGAACTGATGAACTGATGTGAGACCTGGACCATAAAGAATGCTAAGTGCCACGGAACTGATGCTTTCAAATTGTGGTGCTGGAGAAGACTCTTGAAAATCCCTTGGATAGCAAGGAGATCAAACCAGTCAATCCTAAAGGAAATAAACCTTGAATATTCATTGGAAGGACAGATGTTGCAGTTGAAGCTATGATACTCTGACCACCTGATGTGAACAGCTGACTCACTTGAAAAGACTGATGCTGGGAAAGACTGAGGGCAAGAGGAGAAGGGGGCGACAGAGGATAAGATGGTTAAATGGCATCACTGTCTCGATTGACAGAAGTAGAGTAACTAGATCATTCTTAGTTTTTTGAGGAATTGCCATACTCTTTTCCATAGTTGCTGCATCAATTTACAGTCCTTCCAAAATGCACAAGTATTCCCTTTCCTTCAACCCCTCATCAACATTTGTAATTTCTTATCTTTTTGATGACAGTCATTCTAGCAAATATGAAGTGATCTCACTGTAGTTTTGATTTGCATTTTCCCAATAATTGGCGATGTTGGGCATCTTTTCATGTACCTGCTGGTCATGTGTGTACCATTTTTGAAAAAAAAATTTCTCTTCTGACCCTCTGCCCTTTTACATCAGGTTGTTTTTACTGTGTTGTATAGATTCTATATATTTTGGATACTCACCCCTTAATGGATATGTAATTTACAAATATTTCCCTGACTCAGTTGGTGGTTTTTAATTACGGTTTCTTTCACGGTGCAGAATCCTATTAGTTTCACGGAATCCCGTTTGTTTGTTTTGCTTTTGTTTCCCTTAGGTTTGGAGCTAGATCCACAGAAACATAGCCAAGACAATATAAACGGTTACTGCCTGTATTTTCCTCTAGAAATTCTATGTTTCTGATCTTACACTTAAGTTTTTAATTCATTTTGACTTAATTTTTATGGATAGTGTAAGATAGTGGTCTAGTTTCATTCTTGCAAGTGTGTCTCAATTTTCCCAACACTTACTGATGAGATTTTCCTTTCTTCATTGTATGCTCTTTGTTCTTTTGTCATAAAATAATTGTCCATACACGTGTCAGTTTATTTCTGGGCTCTCTATTCTGTCCCATTAATCTGTGTGTGTGTGTTTTTTTTTTACACCAGTACAATGCTATTTTTATTACTGTTATCTTTGTATTACTTTGAAAATCATGCAGTGTTATACCTCCAATTTTGTTCTTAAATTTTAAAAAAATTTTAATATAAATTATTTATTTTAATTGGAGGCTAATTAATTTAGAATATTGTATTGGTTTTGCCATATATCGACATGAATCTGCCACGGGTGTACACGTGTTCCCCATCCTGAATCCCTCTCCCCACCTCCCTCCCCATACCATCCTTCTGGGTCATCCCAGTGCACCAGCCCCAAGCATCCTGTATCCTGCATTGAACCTGGACTGGCGATTCGTTTCATATATGATATTATACATGTTTCAAAGCCATTCTCCCAAATCATCCAACCCTCTCCCTCTCCCACAGAGTCCAAAAGACTGTTCTATACATCTGTGTCTCTTTGGCTATCTCACATATAGGGTTATCATTACCATCATTCTAAATTCCATATATATGTGTTAGTATACTGTATTGGTGTTTTTCTTTCTGGCTTACTTCACTCTGTATAATAGGCTCCAGTTTCACCGACCTCATTAGGACTAATTCAAATTTTGTTCTTTTTTTCTCAAGAATGTTTTGGCTATGCAGGGTTTTTTGTGGTTCCACACAAATTTTAGGATTATTTGTTCTAGTACTGTGAAATACACCACTGGAATTATGATAGGTATTGAACTGAATCTGTAGATTGCTTTGGGTAGTATGGGCAACATTTTAACAGGATTAATTCTTCTAATCCAAGAATATGGAACATCTTCCCATCTACTTGTATCTTCTTCACTTTCTTTCATTAGTGTCATATTTTCAATATATAGTTCTTTCATCTCCTTGGTTAAATTTATTTCTAGGTATTGTATGCTTTAGATGCCATTATAACTGAGCTTTTCTTAAGTTTTCATTTTGATAGTTCTTTATTACTGTACAGAAACACAATGATTTATATATGTAGATTTCTTATCCTGTGACTTTCCTGGATTCATTTATTAGTTCTAACAGTTTTTGGGTGGTGTCCTAAGGGTTTTCTATATGTAGTATCATGTCACCCTCAAATAGTGAGTTTTACTTTACTTCTTCTTTTCTGATTTGGATGCCATTTAATCCTTTTTCTTACATAATTACTATAGCTAAGACTTCCAAAATTATACTGAATAAAATTGATGGAAGTGGGCATCCTTGTCTTGTTTCTGATCTCAGAGGAAATGCTTTCAGCTTTTCACCATTGAGTATGATGTTAGCTATTGGTTTTTCATATATGGTCTTTATTTTGTTGAGATACATTTCCTCTATGCCCAGTTTGTTAATGCTTGCTATGAAAAATGGATGCTGAATTTTCTCATATCCTTTTTTTTTACATTTATTGAGATGATTTTTATTCTTTATTTTGTTAATTTGATGGATTACGAAGACTGGTTTGCAGACATTGAACCATCCATGTATCCCTGGAGTAAATTCCACTTGGTCATGTTGTTCGAGCCTTTTAATGTACTATTGGATTGTTTGCTAATATTTTATTGAGAATTTTTACATCAGTGTTCATCAGGAATATTGGGCTGGTTTTTGTTCTGAGTCATAAGAATAAATATCAGTTCAGTTTAGTTCAGTCACTCAGTCGTGTCCGACCCTTTGCGACCCCATGAATCGCAGCATGCCAGGCCTCCCTGTCCATCACCAACTCCCAGAGTTCATTCAGACTCATGTCCATCGAGTCAGTGATGCCATCCAGCCATCTCTTCCTCTGTCATCCCCTTCTCCTCCTGCCCCCAATCCCTCCCAGCGTCAGAGTCTTTTCCAATGAGTCAACTCTTCGCATGAGGTGGCCAAAGTACTGGAGTTTCAGCTTCAGCATCATTCCTTCCAAAGAAATCCCAGGGCTGATCTCCTTCAGAATAGACTGGTTGGATCTCCTTGCAGTCCAAGGGACTCTCAAGAGTCTTCTCCAACACCACAGTTCAAAAGCATCAATTCTTCGGTGCTCAGCCTTCTTCACAGTCCAACTCTCACATCCATACATGACCACAGAAAAAACCATAGCCTTGACTAGATGAACCTTTGTTGGCAAAGTAATGTCTCTGCTTTTGAATATGCTATCTAGGTTGGTCGTAACTTTCCTTCCAAGGAGAAAGCGTCTTTTAATTTTATGGCTGCAGTCACCATCTGTAGTGATTTTGGAGCCCCCCAAAATAAAGTCTGACAGTTTCCACTGTTTCCCCATCTATTTCCCATGAAGTGATGGGACCAGATGTCATGATCTTCAATTTCTCAATGTTGAGCTTAAGCCAACTTTTTCACTCTCCACTTTCACTTTCATCAAGAGGCTTTTTAGTTCCTCTTCACTTTGTGCCATAAGGGTGGTGTCATCTGCATATCTGAGGTTATTGAGATTTCTCCCTGCAATCTTGATTCCAGCTTGTGTTTCTTCCAGTTCAGCGTTTCTCATGATGTACTCTGCATGTAAGTTAAATAAACAGGGTGATAATATATAGCCTTGACGTACTCCTTTTCCTATTTGGAACCAGTCTGTTGTTCCATGTCCAGTTCTAACTGTTGCTTCCTGAACTGCATACAGGTTTCTCAAGAGGCAGGTCAGGTGGTCTGGTATTCCCATCTCTTTCAGAATTTTCCACAGTTTATTGTGATCCACACAGTCAAAGGCTTTGGCATAGTCAATAAAAATAGTCAACTAATCTCTGAAAAAGTAGCTAATCAACAGGATAGAGCAAAGAGAGTCTTTTCTATAAATGGTGTTGAAACAACTGGACACACACACACACACACACAAATATAGACACAGACCTTACACCATAAACAAAAAAATAAACTCAGAATGGATAATAGACCTTGGTGTAAAACACAAAACTATAAAATTCCTACAAGACAACAAACAATGTTGCTACAATGGTAGATTAATGTCACTAACTATTTGTCAAAACCCATAAAATATACTTGGATAGTAAGAAGATCAAACCAGTCAGTCCTAAAGGAAATCAATTCTGAATGCTGAAGTTGAAGCTGCAAAACTTTGGCTACCTGATGCAAAGAGATGACTCATTGGAAAAGACCCTGATGCTGGGAAAGACTGATGGTAGGAGAAGGGGTGACAGAGGATGATATGTTTGTATGGCATCACAAACTCAATGGAGACAAGTCTGAGTAAATTCTGGAGATAGTGAAAAACAGGGAAGCCTAGTGTGCTGCAGTCCGTGGAATCACAAAGAGTTGGACATGACTTAGTGACTGAAACAATAAGATATACAACACCATGAGTGGACTCTAATATAAACTATGGACTTTGAATGATAATAACATGCCCTTGTAGTTCACATGTGGATCATGTGGTGTTGTGTTGTTGATGGTGGGGTAAAGTATGAGTTTGTAGGGAAAGGGACTATATGGGGTATCTCTATACTTCTCAGTTTTGCTGTGACCCTAAAGCTGATTTTATAAAATAAAGTTTATTAATTAAAAGAAAAAATTTTAATTTACATAACTTTTTAAAAGATCCTCTAATGAATATAACGTTAGTAGGCAAACTTTTGAGAAGAAATACGATATTGGCATAGACTTAAAATATCTCCCCCCAATATCTCTCAATTGAAAAGGAAAACCTAGTAACTTTCTGGTGAAGAAAAACAGCTGGTTTTTCTACCTTAATCAAATTATCAAGATTAGTATCATCAGTAATAAAACATCAACATTGTACCCCCTGATTGGATGAAATGAGAAAGACAACACATTACTTCTATAGTATATTTGCTTAAATGCTTATAATTTCACTCTGATCTTGAGGAAACATCAAACAAACTCAATTTGGGACACATTCTATATAATAACCAGTCATTCCTCATTAAAAGTGTCAAGGCCATGAAAGAAAAGGCAAGAGAGAAAATATCAAAGGAAGCACAACTAAATGTGTTGTGGGATCCTTGACTGAATCCTGGAGCAGAAAAAGAGCATGAAGGAAAAAAAAAAAAAAACAAACAAAACTGGTGAAAGTTGGAAAAGTCTAGAATTCAGTTGGGCTTTCCTGGTGGTTCAGATGGTAATGACTCTACCTGAAATGCAGGAGACCTGGGTTCAACCCCTGGGTCAGGAAGATCCACTGGTGAAGGGAATGGTAATCCATTCCAGTATTCTTGCCTGGAGAATTCCATGGACAGAGCAGCCTGGCAGGCTACAGACCATGGAGTTGCAGAGTCAGACACGACTGAGCAACTAACTACATAGTTCAGTTAACAGCAACGTGCCAATATTAATTCCCTGGTTTTATTTCTTGTATTACCGTTATGTAAGTTGTTAAAAGTAGAGGAAGCTAAGGGAAACTGTTTGGAAGCATATATGTTAACTCTCTGTTCTATTTTTGCAATCTTTCTGTAAATTTTAAATTCTTTCAAAAAAAAAATTAAACACCTGTTTGTTATAAAAAAAAAAAGAATACATATAAATTTTGCAAAAACTTTCCCTCATATTTCATACTCTAGTGACCTGACACAATACAATTTAATTAGATGCCTCTTGCTTTATAAAATCCTTTCCTATCACTTAGATGTTTCTTCCTTCTGCTCAAAAAATCCTTCAATTTGAACAAACTACGGCATATGCAGTACAAAAGGTGAATATAACTAACAAAGGAGTTGGGAATGGAGAGATAAAACTAACCTCAAGACTACCCTCAAATAGATCTACCTGCTGTTCCTATTAATACCAAGGTGTAAAAGCAGCAGCATAAAGCTCTCAATATTGAGAAATTTAATTAGCAGTGTGTTTCTACAAATTTGATCTATGCTATCATTCAAAGTATTTAGTGAGTTAGAAGTCACTAGAAAGAAAAAATTTAATTTCCATTTGCCATGATTTTAGATAATAAAATTTTAAAAATTAGTTTATGTCTCAAGTGTCTTTTGCTAAACACTAGACCCAGAAAGAGGTTTATGATTGGAAAATTTGGAAAATAGTACATACTACAATTTTCCTCTCCTAATTCATATTGACAATTTCAGAAAGTTTCAGCAAATTTATCAGTTTAATATAGCATTTTCAGCACAGAACATTTTTTTTATATATTCATGGAGAATAAACATTCTGCAGAAAATACTGTTGACATTGCTAAACAACAATAAATGTCCAAACAGTCTTTAAAAGACAGTAATGGAATCACAGGAAAAAAAAAAATTTCAAATGCTGAAAATATGGGATCATACTGATGATCATCTAATAATATCATATTTATTCCCAAAACTGCGAAATCATTTCCACAGCCTGCATATTTAATTTTAATGAAAAACTTCACTTACAATCAATGTGATTTACTAAGAGTAGAACCCAGCCATTTCCTTCTCCAAGTATTTTCTATCGCAGAGCTAAAAGGCCACTTCACTAAGGTGAACAACTCAGAAAGGAAAATTTCTATTCATTTTCCTAGAATTGTGTGTGTGTTTTTTTTTAAGAGAAATCCATTTGTAAGTTTCCAAGCATTTTCTTTATGCTTCAGAAAGACATTTACCTTCCTCCCGCGCCAGCCTGGTTCTGAAGTGTATGGAGCGGGGATGGGTAGTGTCTTCTTCGTAAATAGTGTCACTCAGAAGGTCAAGAAGAGCACTTTGCTAAGTTCTTTGCAGATTCTTTCAAAGTAAGCAAACAGAGAAGTGGCATGCTTTTCTTTTTGTTCATATTTTTTACGTTTAATATTAGTCTTCTGGAAGTGTGGAAATTTTCTCCTATTAATACCCAGCGCCCCCCACAAAGTTATAATTACTAAAGCACATTCTTCATGAAAAAAATGGCAGAAATACAAAGTTGTATAAATAATTTTAAAATGAACATCCACAATAATGTCCACAAGAGAAACACACGCAGTTCTTGCCATGATAGTCATTGTACTCTAGCAAAGTAGACACAGATATTTAATGAGGGATTACCTCAAGAATTCATCATTCTAATTGTGTTCAGTGTTGCAATGGAAAAATGTAGTTCCCTGAAAGCAGAAAGAGCTCCACTTATTTCTATAATATTTATGTCTGTTTGTTGTTCTGCTTCTCAGTAGTTTGTTTTTCATCAATAATAAAATCTATGTCATTCTAAAGCACAGCTGCCCCTCCAGAATAGACTGTTCTGAGAGAGCTGAAGTACAGCGAATAGTGTCTGTTCTGCTTGCTCTGGGTTTGCTCTAGACACTTCAGGGACCAAATTTGGATTTGGAGCGACAGAATGTGACTCCAAATGTGACTAGTGAGGGAAATGTGCATGCGTGCTAAGCCACTTCAGTCGTGTCTGACTCTGTGCGACCCTATCTGCCAGTCTCCTCTGTTCACAGATTTCTCCAGGCCAGAAGAAGGGAGTGGGTTGCCAAGGCCTTCTCCAGGAGATCTTTCCGACTCAGGGATGGAACCTATGTCTCTCTAGTCTGCTGCACTGGTAGGCAGGTTCTTTACCACTAGAAAACCTGGAAGCCTATTTGTTAAAACAGACTGCGGCCCTCACTCTCATGTACTTCCCCAGATCATTCCTATCATGGCATATCCTCACTGTACAGATGGAATTGAACTACGCTTCTAAAGCAGCAGCACAAGTCTATACTGCAGATGGCTTCAAAGGTCACTGGTAGCAGGGGATTCTTCTCTAGCCCAGTCATGCGGCAGCTGCAGAATGCAGACAAGGACTTCCCAGCCTTTATACAAGACAAGGGTGCTGTTTGCCATATGATGGCTGTGAAATAAAGATGTAAGTTTGTGTGCTCTGTGTGTTCTGAATTCAGCCTTTTGTACAGCGTCAGAGAATACCTAAAAGCTCAATTTAAAGAGGGAATAAAACTCAGAATTAATTTCTAGTTTGGTTGAATTTAAGCCTGTGACTGGGTGTTTTAACTTGTTGATGTGCCTGGTATTTTCTACATAAAATGCAAGTTAATTTCAATGTCTTGTAATTCCATTTACCTTTCATGTCATCATTTTCTAATTCTAATAACTGCTTGACTCAGTTTTAGACACTAAAAAGTACACAGTTTGTACTGATACTCTGAAAACTTTTATAGCCCATAAATACAAAGTGACATTACATTTTGTGTAAAATATTTATATGAGGAAATGCCATATATACATTTTTATCTTAAATTCAAAAGAAAATATTTTGTGTGTGTTTGCTTATTCATTTTGGTTCATTTGTTCTACCAGGTTACTTAGGTTTAGAGAGACATCATAGCTTTGCCATACCAAAGGAATATCCAGTCTCATGAACAATTCTACTCTCAGTATCACTGAATAAATTTGGATTCTGATTGTTTTTAAGTGTTGACAATTGTAGAACAGATACTTGGGTCAGTGACTGTAAGATGCTCATGAAAATTCAAATGTTTTCCACCTTAAGTGTCTATATATTATCACATCATACATGTTTTTACACAAAAACCTGGAGTATAACCTAACTTTTAGTTAGTCCATACCTAGACCTAGACCCCTATTGTATTAGGTTAAACCATAGCAAATTTTCTGTATTTGACTGTTGTGACCCACAAACCCAGCAGCTTTATATGGTTTAATGTAATGCTATATGTATCTTTATACCAGTAAATAAAATTTACTTTAATGGTTCATTTGATTAAAAACAATATGAAATAGCACAAACAACAAACCTCTGAACAAATATCTATAGGTCATTTGAAATCAAATCATCTATTATAAAGTGGGTATTTATGACTTGGCTAGCTAATGGTCAACCATCAATTGCAACATTTTCTAAGTTTTTTTAAAAATGTGGACTATTTTAAAAGATTTGGGAGAATGGCATTGAAACATGTAAAATATCATGTATGAAAGGAGTTGCCAGTCCAGGTTCGATGCACGATACTGGATGCTTGGGGCTGGTGCACTGGGACGACCCAGAGGGATGGAATGGGGAGGGAGGAGGGAGGGGGGTTCAGGATGGGGAACACATGTATACCTGTGGCGGATTCATTTTGATATTTGGCAAATCTAATACAGTTATGTAAAGTTTAAAAAGAAAATAAAATTTAAAAAAAAAAAAAAAGTTTCTAAAATATTATTACAATATTTTTTCTATTTTCTATTTTGTTTTTTGACTGCAAGTTTTATGTAATCTTAGCTCTCTGACCAGGGATCTAACTCACACGCCCTGCCTAGTCTTGACCAGTGCACAGCTAGAGAAGTCCCACAACTTTTAAAAAGATTGCTATCTAAAGATTTCAGGCTTCCCTGGTGGCTCAGATGGTAAAGAATCCGCCTGCAATGCAGGAGACTTGGGTTCGATCCCTGGGTTGGGAAGATCCCCTGGAGGAGGCCATGGCAACCCACTCCACTATTCTTGTCTGTAGAATCCCCTTGGACAGAGGAGTCTGGCAGGATACAGTCCATGGGGTTGCAAAGAGTTGGACATGACTAAGTGATTAAGCACATCTAAAGATTTCACCATGTCTCTTAAAAATGCATTATAATGCTTACCTTTTCTAAAGACTTATACACTCGTCTTCGATCTATTAATTGTGTACTTTAGCTAAAAACCTATTTCATATCATTTACAATATTCATTAGGAAAAGTCCTGAGTGGATTATTTACTGTTGAACACTTCAAGTTTGGAAGACTGATAATCAATGGTACTTAATTTTGGTACTTAATAATTAATTTTTTATTTGTCAGCTACAGGTAGTCAGGCTTTCAGACCAGGGGACTATTTATTTATTCCAGAAGTATGTACATGTGTTGGGGGCTGGGGAGAGAGAGAACTATAAATGACGAGACACAGGCAGAAGCCCATCGGGTCCCCTCTTTCCCACTGAGTAACACAAACAGTACCGTCCCGTGACCTGCAGGGCCTGGTGCAGAGAAGTCTTTCAGCAGTGCTCACAGCAAAAAAGCTGCTTGCTTGCTGCATTTGATTGCTAATTTCCTATATTAAGTTTTAATTATTAAAGACGGAACATCATGAAATACTCTTTCCGCTTACTTTCATAAGGTTCAACATATTCTGATTTCACCTCCTCCGTTTCACTGTGGAAAATATCAACAGCAATGCAGTTTTCAAAAGACTCAAACCATGCATTATCTTTTTCTGATTCTCACTTAAATCTCTTTGTTTTCAGTTGTGTTTCAATAGGAATAAGAGACCTCTGAGAGAAGGGAGAACCATGGTCACACTTTCCAGTGCCTCTTCCAGTGCTCCTTAACCAGCGAGCTTTCCAGAAAAGGAATCTGACTGCTCAGTTTCTGGAATATCCCTTTTTTGCTTCCAAATCAAAACCAGCCAGGGGACAGATTGAGTCAACCCGTCCCTCAGTCACAGAAACTGGTATTTTCAAAACACTCACTTGTCAAGTGGCTAGATTTGACATTTCTGATAATCAATATTTAAGATGGTTATTCAAGTCCGACCTATGAGCCATCTACTTGAGTATGTATGTGAATTAAAAAGGCTGACAGATCTCAGTGTGTGAGGGAATCTTCCCTCGTCAGCCATCAATTGGATGACACTTAGGGAAAACAGCCTGATTCCTCTTCCTTTTGAATGCTGGCATTTCAGCTGTTAAAAGATTGTCTTCTGAAATATTTGGCCACCTAAATCTGAGCAGTGGCACTGGTGAACTGGATCTTATCAACCCAACTTGGAAGAATAGGGAATCTATCTTCTGCTGTAGCTAGTAACATTAAGAGCTATATATGTATATACATATAATTATTTGTTAAGCAGTTAAATTCAAAGTGGGTATTTCTAGGATTTCTATCAGAATGTACTTGAAAATTCCATTTTTTCTTAATGTTTAATAGATGTTCCACATTCCATCCTAAGCCTTAAATCTGTGGCTGCTTCATAAGTGGTATTCACTCTACAAAAGATTAACAGAACCCTTGTACTAACAGAACCTAACATGAGCCTAACATTTGAAAATTTCACTGTGACTTTCCTTTTCTTTCTTCTCTTTCTTCTCTTTCTCTTCTCTTCCTCTTTCTAGGTTAATTTTTTTTTCTACTATTTCTCTTTCTAATTTAAGAAGCACTGTCTGAGACAGTTTGTCAGTGAAATTGTTATGGTCTGTTGCCTCATATTTTGCTAAGTCAAGATGATTTATATTTTTAATTGCTTTAACTGATCAATAAGCAGATTGTCTTGGCAGCAACAATATGGGGTTGCTACTACTGGACATATTATGAGGAGAGGTCATATTCAGAAGAAGGCACATTCATTGTCAGGCTAGAGACCTGACATACCAATTTTTATTTAAACCACAATGGGTTAGGTAGGAGATCTATTTTATAGATCAAGAAACAGTGAAGCTGACCTCGGTCATCAGATAGCTATGATTTTCTCCAGGTCTCTATGGCTTTTAAGTCTGTGTTCTTTTCTATCCTAAACTCCAGTATCTCATGGTGTGACCATGATCTTTATCATCACATTTCAGAAAAACAAGATTTGAAGTAGATAAATTACCTAATCCCTCTGGATTACAAATTGTCAAAAGTTGAGGATTATTCATTTTTCAATTATCTCTTGAATACTGTGGTTGGAGAACTGCTGAAAAGTGCCCCAAATATACAGGATATGCATTTCTCGTGCTATATGCTTGGCATTTTGCCATAAAAACGTATTTCAATGCAATTCTTTATTCTTTGCACAGTCTTGGAATAGAAGGAACATACCTCAACATAATAAAAGCTATATATGACAAACCCACAGCAAACATTATCCTCACTGGTGAAAAATCGAAAGCATTTAGTTTTGGAAGTTTTTGGCCACAGCAATCGGAGCAGAAAAAGAAATAAAAGGAATCCAAATTGGAAAAGAAGTAAAACTCTCACTGTATGCAGATGACATGATCCTCTACATAGAAAACCCTAAAGACTCTACCAGAAAATTACTAGAGCTAATCAATGAATATAGTAAAGTTGCAGGATATAAAATCAACACACAGAAATCCCTTGCATTCCTATACACTAATAATGAGAAAATAGAAAGAGAAATTAAGGAAATAATTCCATTCACCATTGCAATGAAAAGAATAAATTAGGAATATATCTACCTAAAGAAACAAAAGACCTATATATAGAAAGCTATACAATACTGGTGAAAGAAATCAAAGAGGACACTAATAGATGGAGAAACATACATATTCATGGATCAGAAGAATCAATATAGTGAAAGTGAGTATACTACGCAAAGCAATCTATAGATTCAATGCAATCCCTATCAAGCTACCAACAGTATTTTTCACAGAGCTAGAATAATTGCACAACTTGTATGGAAATACAAAAAACTTTGAATAGCCAGAGCAATCTTGAGAAAGAAGAATGGAACTGGAGGAATTAATCTGCTTGACTTCAGGCTCTACTACAAAGCCACAGTCATCAAGACAGTATGGTACTGGCACAAAGACAGAAATATAGATCAATGGAACAAAATAGAAAGCCCAGAGATAAATCCATGCACCTATGGACACCTCATCTTTGATAAAGGAGGCAAGACTATACAATGGAGAAAAGACAATCTCTTTAACAAGTGATGCTGGGAAAACTGGTCAACCACTTGTAAAAGAATGAAACTAGAACACTTTCTAACACCATACACAAAAATAAACTCAAAATGGATTAAAAATCTAAATGTAAGATCAGAAAATATAAAAATCCTAGAGGAGAACATAGGCAAAACACTCTCCGACATACATCACAGCAGGATCCTCTATGACCCACCTCCCAGAATACTGGAAATAAAAGCAAAAATAAACAAATGGGACCTAATTAAAATTAAAAGCTTTTGCACAACAAAGGAAACTCTAAGCAAGGTGAAAAGACAGCCTTCAGAATGGGAGAAAATATAGCAAATGAAGCAACTTACAAAGAATTAATCTCAAAAATATACAAGCAACTCCTATAGTTCAATTCCAGAAAAATAAACGACCCAATCAAAAAATGGGCCAAAGAACTAAACAGACATTTCTCCAAAGAAGACATAGAAATGGCTAACAAACACATGAAAAGATGCTCAACATCACTCATTATCAGAGAAATACAAATCAAAACCACAGTGAGGTACCATTTCACACTAGTCAGAATGGCTGCGATTCAAAAGTCTACAAGCAATAAATGCTGGAGAGGATGTGGAGAAAAGGGAACCGTCTTACACTGTTGGTGGGAATGCAAACTAGTACAGCCACTATGGAGAACAGTGAGACGATTCCTTAAAAAACTGGAAATAGAACTGCCATATGACCCAGCAATCTTAATGCTGGGCATACACACCAAGGAAACCACAGTGGAAAGAGACACATGTACCCCAATGTTCATCGCAGCACTCTTTATGATAGCCAGGACTTTGAAGCAACTTAGATGTCCATCAGCAGACGAATGGATAAGAAAGCAGTGGTACATACACACAATGGAGTACTACTCAGCCATTAAAAAGAATACATTTGAATCAGTTCTAATGTGGTGGATGAAATTGGAGCCTATTATACAGAGTGAAGTAAAGCCAGAAAGAAAAACACCAATACAGTATACTAATGCATATATATGGAATTTAGAAAGATGGTAACGATAACCCTATATGTGAGACAACAAAAGAGACACAGATGTATAGAGCAGTCTTTCGGACTCTGTGGGAGAGGGAGAGGGTGGGATGATTTGGGAGAATGGCATTGAAACATGTATATTATCATATGTGAAATGAATCGCCAGTCCAGATTCAATGCATGATACAAGATGCTCGGGGCTGGTGCACTGGATGACCCAGAGGGATGGGATGGGGAGGGAGGTGGAAGAGGGGTTCAAGATGGGGAACACATGTACACCCGTGGCAGATTCATGTCGATGTATGGCAAAAGCAATACAATATTGTAAAGTAAAAATAATAATAATAATAAAATTTCTTTTTCCAACTTAAAAAAAAATTCTTTGCACAGTCTTAAGATCTGTTAAATTCTGTTGCCACAGTACAGTATTAAGGCATTTATTTAGTATAAAACAATATGGATCAGTGTTAACTCAGTGCTTGCCATTTAATATAGAAAAACCCATTCTCAGACTGAATTTCTGACCTATTAAAAGACATGGACAATGGCTAAAATTACTCTCTGTCCAGTCTTCAGACCCTTTTCAAGGCTTGTTTCACAATTTCAGAGCTATATAATGTGATTATATAATGGGAAAGACTAGAGATCTCTTCAAGAATATTAAGAGATACCAAGGGAAGGTTTCATGCAAGGATGGGCATGGTAAAGGACACAAAAGGTAAGGAACTAACAGAAGCAGAAGAGATTAAAAGGAGGTGGCAAGAATACACAGAAGAACTACACAAAAAAGGTCTTAATGACCCAGATAACCATGATGGTGTGATCACTCACTTACAGCCAGACATCCTGGAGTGTGAAGTCAAGTGGGTCTTAGGAAGCGTCACTACAAACAAAGCTACTGGAGGTGATGGAATTTCAGCTAAGCTATTTCAAATCCTAAATGATGCTGTTAGAGTGCTGCACTCAATATGCCGGGAAATTTGGAAAAACAGCAGTGGCCACAGAACTGGAAAAGGTCAGTTTTCGTTCCAAACTCAAAGAAGGGCAGTGCCAAAGAATGTACAAATTACCAAACAATGCACTCATTTCGAATGCTAGTAAGGTTATGCTCAAAATCCTTCAAGCTAGACTTTAGCAGCACATGAACTGAGAACTTCCAGATGTAAAAGCTGGGTTTAGAAAAGGCAGAGGAACCAGATATCAAATTGCTAACATTTGCAGGATCATAGAGAAAGCAGGGGAATTCCACAAAAACATCTACTTCTGCTTCACCTGACTATGCTAAAGCCTTTGACTGTGTGGATCACAACAAACTGTGGAAAATTCTTAAGAGATGAGAATAAAGGTCACCTTAGCTGTCTCCTGAGAAACCTTTCCAGGCAGGTCAAGAAGCTTACATGGAGCAACTGACTGGTTCAAAATTGGGAAAGGTGTATGTCAAGACTGTATATTGTCACCCTGCTTATTTAACTTCTATGCAGAGTACATCATGCGAAATGCCAGGCTGGATGAATCGCAAGGTGTAATCAAGACTGTCAGGAGAAAGATCAACAGCCTCAGATATGCAGATGATACCACTCTAATGGCAGATACTGAGGAGGAACTAAAGAGCCTCCTGATGAGGGTGAAAAAGAGGAGTGGAAAAGCTTAAAACTCAACATTTCAAAAAACTAACATCATGGCATCCAGTCCCATCACTTCATGGCAAAAAGAAGGGGAAACAGTGGAAAACAAATAGAATGCTGTGCAGATCAACTCAGGAGATGAGGGGTTTCCCATGATGGGACCAGCAGGGGAAGAGAGACTCTGGAGGGAAGGAAGCAGGCAGAGCCCTCCAGTAAGATGAACTGGGCTGAGTGACTGGGTCCATGTACAACCTGGACAAGCTGAACCCCGACTCTTCAGTCATGAGCATTTACAGGAAGCAAACAAAACAGGTACCTCCCTGCTTTCTTCAGGGCTCACAAAAGACAATTTTGCTTCTCTACGTAAACATTTCTCCCGAATGGAACTTTTTATGTTATAGTGTGCCACGTGTATCTAAATCTACAAAATTAAATTGCATTTAAAATGAATATCCTACAGCGTGATTATAATTTCACAAGTTTCTTTTTATTTTTTTTTAATGGACTTACAGTTCTTTCTTGTGTGTGTGATTTTTCTCTTCTTTTTCTAAATAAGACAACAGCACACTCAATGTCAAAAGCTTCCAATTCTAGTCCTGGCTTTGTCACTTGCTCTGCAAAAGTTCTCACTCTCCCCTGAGTCTTATCTCTTCATTTGTTAAAAAGACTGGCTGTGAAGTACCTAAGTACTTTAACCATCTTCAGCTGTAAAATTCTATGGTGATCAAAAATAAGGTAAGGCTCTATCTGAACGTTAAGAAATCCAACTCATGGCACTAAGTCTACAAATATGAAAATATGTGTGGGAGATGTATTATTCTTGGTATAAAAGTCTTCCTTAAACATGATTCATAAGCATTTGCCAAAAAAATGCTAAATTAACTGATGCGATCTCCTTCAAAGGAAACCTAAGTTTTAAACCTAATCTAAAGCAATGGTATTGTGGTAGTTAATTTAAAAGGAAGAATTAGTTTTAATAATTTATTATCAGAAAGCATTATGCTAAACAGATATTCACTACAAATTTAGGACACATTTTAGAAACTACACTCCTCTGTAGTAAAAAAGAAATTTTAATAATGCAACTACCTGATGAAAACTAGCATATCACAGCTTCCCTCAGAGTATAATTATAGTTTTGCCTGCTGTGTAACATTCACGTTCCTAGACAACCTGGATGGCATGTAATTAGCTGTTTTCTCCTAAAACTTTCCCTGAACCTCTCTGTTAATGCTAAAAAAAAAAAATAAAGAAAAAAAGTTCTGAAATTAAAGAAAGTCATATCAAAGCTATATCCATTTAACTTCACAGTTTGGACATATTGCTTTATGAAGTAAAGCGATATTCAGCAGAGCTCACTGTACGTTGAATTGGTGGCTCTTTTGTTCACTCCCATTGGCATTCTAAACGTGGGTTTAATATGCATCATTAAAATGTTTACATCTGGGGGGAACCACTTGGCCCATGTCCTTTCTGTCGCCCCCTCATCCCACCTGCTCTTCTGCCTGAAGTCGGGCACACACTGCAGTCCTGCCCACTTGCTCTCCAGCAGATGGTGGGCTCACCCTCTGAAGCCTCAGAAGCATCACACTGTCCAGCCTGACCTCCGGAGCCCTGACCCGACAGAGTGCCCAGCGCGGGGAGAGTGGGTGGGCGCTCCACCCAGCCCATACCTCCCGGTTCAACAAGCATGTGCTGCGTACCCATGTCCACCCATGTGATCAGCCACACGCGGACTCACCAAATCCTCATCCCCAGCGTCTGGAGCCACACGACCTCTTGTGTTTCTGCCCTCCTCCATGATCCTCTTGTCACCACGTATTCAGAGCCCATTCCCTTCCTGGCTGGTGTTCAAATGTCACGTCTGTGGAGAGGTCCACCCTTCCTAAAGCCGTGGCCATCTCCTCACCGTGACTTACTTTTCTTCATAGAAGTTATTACGTGACGTTATCTATATGTATCTTTTTTTTCTTTTTCTGGTTTCCTCCACCAGCATGTAAGGCCCAGGAAGCACTCTGATTGGCTCACTGCCTATTCCCACCATGTACGCAGGTCTCTGGCACAGAGTCACCATTCAGTATATAAATGCTAATGAGTGAGTGACTTTTCTGAGGACCTCTTCTGCCTAAGGCACTGGGCTAGGCCACGAGGGGGATACAGCCAAGAGGAAGCCACATCCCAGCAGCAGGGGAGCAGACCCCAAACAGGGACACTAAACACAGGGCTGCTCTTCAGTTGCAAACCCCTGCCTTTCCACCCCACGGGGGGTAAGGGGGGCGGGCATGCTGCGCTTCATCTGGGGACTTGTGCTGGGGATCGGGGTGATCACAGAATCTGCCCTGTGACCACCTACTCCATATATAGCCAAGGTGCTTTTCCAGTCTTATATTCATTTTGTGGAGAGTTTGTTCAGTACCTTTTTCTGTCTTTTGACTTCAAAGACCGGGGACAAGAGGTTAAGAGATAGGCTCTTCTTTTCCTTTCTCATTACCTTCAACATCTTTATTTTTTCTACTTTCAAACAGAAATCACATAACTATTCTTTAGGAGAAACAAGGGGGCTTGGAGAGGAGCGCGCTCTAGACTGTGCTTTTAATAAGGCTTGCCTGTTTAATGGTGCAAAGTAAAAAACTATGGTTTTAAATATATATATGTATACACATGGAAGATTTTGTTTACATGTATATTACTGCTGGTGTGTAACAGCTTAAAATACCCACATTTTTTCCTTTCTTTTTAAGTATATGTACTGCTGATTTGTTCAGAGAGATGCTGTAGTCTTATTGACAAAAGCACATAACATCAGTCTGAACATACACCAGGGAAGGCAAAGCAAACTAATATATATTCTATATCCTGAGCTTTCTTATACAATCTAAAAACTTAGAACTACAGTATTTACTTGTATAATTAATGAAATCAGTATAAGACCTGTAACCAGCTCTACTTATCAACTGCTTATCTGTCCTGCTATTCACACTTTTCTCTTTAACTTTTTTCCTGCACATGTACCTCGGCTTCTGAAACTCACTGGCCACAGAACCTGTCAGAGTGGTGTTTCCCAAACTGTGTTTGATGAAAAGATGTTTCATAAAACGATTTCATGGTCAATAATTTCAGAAACATTCATAGTAAAGGACCTGATAGGTTCTGCAGTAAATACATATGAAAAAATTTATTTAAGCCAATGCTTCCTATACCTTCATTTTGAATGTCTTGTTCATAGAGTAAGAGCTAGTGAGACAATGACTGGGGAAATGCTGGTTTCCACTCTTTTGAATCACATTCCTCTTTTGTCATCATTCCCCGCCTTTCCTTCTTCCAAGTCTCTTCCTCTGTGATGACACGGCCCATCACTCAGAGCTCACTGCAAACCTTCTCCTGGGGGATTACCCTGCATTCCTGCCTCCATCCTCCCTGCCCTTCCTTCCAATCTTTTCCCATATCAACTATGTAGCAGACTCTGTGCTTGGTTCCCAGGATGGAAGGCCAAGAGACTCATTAACTACCCTTGAGGACTACTGGGGATGTGGAGGAACACTGAACCCAAGCTAAGTAGATAACTGGGCTGAACCAGGAAGAATTAGAGAAGTGATCCAGATATGAGGGGATATAGGATTGTTTATGTGTGTGCCTGGAGGAGTTGGAGGAGTAATTGGGGGGAGGGTTATTTAATATATGTGACACATTATGTGCAAACACAGCTTAATGTATAAGAATCTTCAGATTTCCCTGCCTTCTCTAGAACCCAGGGAGAAAGAACAGAGGTGGAGTGTGAGGTGAGAATTAGTGTGGGGAGAGGTAAAACTTAGTATGATCATGGAGGACTTTGCATATTAAGCATATTGAATTTATCCTTTAAGCCAGAGGTCCTCAACCTAAACTGCACTTTTGCATAACCTGGAGCTTTTAAAAAAATGCCCACAGATGCACCCAGCATCAATTTAGGAGGCACTGCATAATGCTCTAGAGTTTGTCTTTAATAGCTTATTTGTTTAATTTTGTAAAATTAAAAAAAAAAGGCTCAAAATTCTCCAAGCCAGGCTTCAGCAGTATGTGAACCGTGAACTTCCTGATGTTCAAGCTGGTTTTAGAAAAGGCAGAGGAACCAGAGATCAAATTGCCAACATCCGCTGGATCATGGAAAAAGCAAGAGAGTTCCAGAAAAACATCTATTTCTGCTTTATTGACTATGCCAAAGCCTTTGACTGTGTGGATCACAATAAACTGTGGAAAATTCTGAAAGAGATGGGAATACCAGACCATCTGATCTGCCTCTTGAGAAATTTGTATGCAGGTCAGGAAGCAACAGTTAGAACTGGACATGGAACAACAGACTGCTTCCAAATAGGAAAAGGAGTACGTCAAGGCTGTATATTGTCATCCTGCTTATTTAACTTATATGCAGAGTACATCATGAGAAATGCTGGACTGGAAGAAACACAAGCTGGAATCAAGATTGCCGGGAGAAATATCAATAACCTCAGGTATGCAGATGACACCATCCTTATGGCAGAAAGTAAAGAGGAACTAAAAAGCCTCTTGATGAAAGTGAAAGTGGAGAGTGAAAAAGTTGGCTTAAACCTCAACATTCAGAAAACGAAGATCATGGCATCCGGCCCCAGCACTTCATGGGAAATAGATGGGGAAACAGTGGAAACAGTGTCAGACTTTATTTTTCTGGGCTCCAAAATCACTGCAGATGGTGACTGCAGCCATGAAATTAAAAGACGCTTACTCCTTGGAAGGAAACTTATGACCAACCTAGATAGCATATTCAAAAGCAGAGACATTACTTTGCCAACAAAGGTTCGTCTAGTCAAGGCTATGGCTTTTCCTGTGGTCATGTATGGATGTGAAAGTTGGACTGTGAAGAGGGCTGAGTGCTGAAGAATTGATGCTTTTGAACTGTGGTGTTGGAGAAGACTCTTGAGAGTCCCTTGGACTGCAAGGAGATCCAACCAGTCCATTCTGAAGGAGATCAGCCCTGGGATTTCTTTGGAAGGAATGATGCTAAAGCGGAAACTCCAGTACTTTGGCCACCTCGTGCAAAGAGTTGACTCATTGGAAAAGACTCTGATGCTGGGAGGGATTAGGGGCAAGAGGAGAAGGGGACGACAGAGGATGAGATGGCTGGATGGCATCACTGACTCAATGGACGTGAGTCTGAGTGAACTCCGGGAGTTGGTGATGGACAGGGAGGCCTGGCGTGCTGCGATTCATGGGGTCGCAAAGAGTCAGACACGACTGAGCGACTGATCTGATCTGATACTTCTTTTCTGGCATGGAAGACTTATTTTACTTACAAGTATTAATATATTATTGTTGGTATATAATGACTTAACATACCCAAGATCTTCCTTTCAAGTATCTGTATTGATTCTCTATTCATAGAGGTCCTGAAGTCTAATCGCCAAAAGCACAAAATATCAATGTCTGGAGTAGGGCCTTTTTTTTTTTTAATTTTAAACTTCATAGCGATTTAATATGCAGCCAGCGTTGAAACCACTGCTGGATTCCTTGGAAACTTTGAAGGATACTGAAAGATTTTGAAAAGTATGAAACATGATCAGGTTCTATTTTAGAGATATCACTTTAAAGGCAAACAAAAGATACATATTATTACAGAATGATGTTTAGTCCTGAGAATCCCTGGCACTCACAAACTATCCCAGAAATATTTTGTGAAAGAATAAATTGGAACCAAACAAAACGTGTGGTAGACACTGCAGACCTGCCTTCCCAGGCTGACAAAGGGAGGAGTGGCATTAATAGGAGCAGAGCTCTCTAAAGAGAAGAGAGAGCCAAACAGTATCATCTCATCTTTCACCGCTTCCGTCAATATCCTCTCTGTGGACTGTCTGGTACACAGATTAGGGGCATCAGACTGGAATTAAACAGACCTGGTTTCTAATTCCCATCTGATACGTACAACTGTTTACTTTGGGATAAGTTATTTATTCCCATTAAGCCTCAGCCTTAGTATCTGTAAAATGGGGATGATGACTAGACAAATGAGGTAATGGTTAAGAATCACTAGTCTAATGCTTGATATAGAAAGAAAACTCACTACTAAGTGTTCATGGAAAAACCTTTACAACTGACACACACCTCCTGGGAATTAGTCAAGGAATGTCTCTCCTGTTTCCGTTCTATGTTTGGCCATCAAACACATTAACTATAAAGAAACGTTTCACCTACAAAGTATAGCTGTAAGCACACCATAGGCATATGGACAGTCTTTTTTAAAGCAATGCCAATACAGCAACACAAAAATGTACATAACTCAAAACTTCACTCAAATGGACTTCCAGGTGAACTGTGAATGAGCAGCATGATGAAGAGGGACTGTGAAAGGTCAGAAAATAGTGTGGCAGACTGCAGGACCAAGTACCAAAGTGCCCCAAACAAAGAGAGCTATAGAGAATACGGTGACTGTTTTAACATTACTAAAATGTCAAGCCTTATAGAAAATATAATATTTGACTGTCAATCAAATATTCACAAAAGGTGATCATATACAGATGATTCAATATATACAGTAAACACTAAAACACACAGACCACATGATCTAACCAGAACACAACAGAAGTTGAAATTAATAATAAAAATATAAATAATAACCAAAATATAATACTTAAGATTAACTAAAGAGCACAAATTCTGCCTTGGGTATTTTACATGTTTTTGCTAATTTAATGTTGGTTGCCAAACACCCCTTGAAGTATTTAGATTGTCTGCATATTACAGATGGAGTTTTAAAAAGATGCATGACTTGTTCAGCTAATTAGAGGTGAAAACCAGCACTGAAATTCAGGAAGTCATCTGTCAAAACTTTCAGTTCAATTACTATTCTGCACTGCCTCTCAAACTCTTGTAAAAGAAATTTTATTTCTCAGAATGAAACTTTAAAATACATTAAAAAAGGCAATTCATGAAAGGAGAAAAACTTACGAAGTCAAAGTAGAAATTAATGATTAATGATTGATAACCAATATATATACTAAAGATTCACATTATTTATTTTTAATTTGTTTATTTTTAAATTGAAGGATAACTGCTTTTTAGAATTTTGTTGTTTTCTGTCAGACTTCATGAGGGCGATCTGGTTGTAACATCTATCATCCCACTGATCGCCAGGGTGGATTCCGCTGATCTGGCTGGCTAGGCGGGTGTCCCCTTCTTCCCTCAAGTGCCATGTGCGTCCCTCCTGAGGTTACGCAGTTGGTTGAAGAGGATGACCATCCCCAATAAAGGAGGACAGGTCTTCGGTCAAGGGTATAGGACTAGCTGCGCTCCCCTGCTAGAACCTCCAAACAAGCTCTCAAGATTCACATTTTTTTTTTTTTTTGAGGTGAGTACAATATTAACAGATGACCACACAGTCTAATAAGAAATATAATTAGCAATATCACTTCTACTAGGAAGAGCAATAACCATAGAACAGCCTGCTGTTATGCAGAATTTACTATGTGCCAGGCACTGAGGTAAGCACTTCAATCTGTACTACATCAATTAATCCTCACAATAAACTTTTATAACAAATATCCTACATGCACGCTTAGCTGCTCAGTCTTGTCTGACTCTTTGTGATGCCATGGACTGCAGTCAGCCAGATGCCTCTGTCTATGGGATTCTCCAAACAAGAGTACTGGAGTGGGTTGCCATTTCCTTCTCCAGGGGACCTTCCTGACCCAGGGATCAAACCCATATCTCCTGTGTTTCCTGCACTGGCAGGCAGATTCTTTACCACTGAGCCACCTAGGAAGCCTGATAAACACTCTAGCAGTACTCAAATTATAAGGAAACTGGGTCTCAGAGAATTTAATTAACTTGTTTAAGTTCACCCCATTACTAAGTGCCTGCATCAGGTTTTGAACTCATGCCCTTTTGATCCCAGAACCCAAACTTGTATGATTATATTGTACATGTAAACAAATATCTAAGATTAAGAACAAGAAAGTACATGTAACACAATATGTGAAGAATATTACAATTTATTAGAGAATGTTAGGAAAAATTGTGTGGCACAGAAGTTAAAATCTCTATTAAATGACTGATTTTACCTGGAAAATGGAATTGATCCAAGTTGACATCAGAATTCATTTAAAAATGCATAACCATAAAAAATTGGAGCTGCTGTTTTAAAATAAAGCAAAAACCTTTCAATGAAAGAATAGGTCTAGATCATTTTATAGGTAAATGTCATCAAGCTTTAAAAAGTAGATAATTCCATCAACATGTAAACCTTTGCAACCCACCAAAAGGGCACTAGAGACCAAGACAGACAAATGCAGATGGCATTCAGAGGGTGAAGCAGATGATAATCTAACTGTTACCATGAAGAATGACAACTTCAGATAAGTTCTATGAATTTGACAGGGTAGAGAGGAATTCTGCTTCAGATGTGACTGCCAGCCCTCTCTGAGTATGTGACATTGTTATGGGAGCAATGATGTGACAGGCTAGAAGTAGCTAGATGTGATAAGACAGGCAGAGAGCTGCATTCAAGGGAATAACAAAGAATAACATGGAAAAACACCCAGAAGGCAGAAATGCAAAGAACATGCACAAGAAATAGAAAAAAAAGACAAAAAAAAATATTAACAGTGAAGAGGGAAAAGGGGATGAAAATCATTTTGGAGAGGCAATTTCAATCATCCAAGTGACAGATGGTGGTAATGGGGAAGATGGTGACATGTGGAAAGTTGTGACTTGTCTTTTGGAGATGATGGCATTCAATATACATGCGTAATATGTTATATATGTTGTACATGTATTGTACACACACATATATTTATTTTACTCTTAATATGATCAGGGAGGCATAATAAAATGCAAACTGAAAACTTTTCTAGAAGTGGTTTTATATAACAAAACAAAATGTAATAAAGAAACTGAGGTTGGACAGATAGATGAGGTTTATTAATAATGAAAAGATGCTGATACAAAATCATTCTACAGCATTTCAATCCATCTTGATGATCCCTGTTAATACCTCTTTGAGTGTGAACAGATCTTCTAGTAAAGTATGCTGACCAAAATGCTTGCTGAACTTTCTAAAACTATATTATTGCCTTTTTTTCCACTGGAATCATAAACCAGCTAAATAATAGGCTTAGGTACTAGCAGCTTTGATCAGTTTTCCAGAGATCTAGGTGGTGGCTGGTTTCAGGATGATTCAAGGGCATTATATTTATTGTGTGCTTTATTTCTATTAGTATTACATCAGCTCTACCTCAGATCATCAGGCATTAGATCCCAGAAGTGGGATGTGGGGTTCTCTAAATCTTGCATTTCAAGTGGATCTCTGAGTACATGAAACCAAGACCTCAGCTAAAACCAAGAGATTGTTTTCTCCATGATTTAATTTTCATATTGTTCAACTGATAAACATGTCCATGAACATGCAGCACGCCAGGCTTCCCTGTCCATCACTATCTCTCAGAATTCGCTCAAACTCACTTCATTGTATTGTGTAGGTTGCTTCAATAAAAATTCTTCCCTCACCGAAGTCTACTAAAATCCTACTTATTTCCCATTGGAAGTATTTAAGAATTCAGAACACTTGATTAAAAGAGATTATTGGAAACTTAAAATCTAGCCTGTTTAAACTGTATCCATTCATATGAATTATAGGCAACTCCTTTCCAGCAGGCAAGAAGAAAGGTACTATTAGAAACTAAAAATAACATACAATGGAAACATATAGAAGGGACTTAAAAATAACTAACTATGCTGCAGTCCAAACTGTTCTAGCTAGCCAGAGATGTTACTTCTTTCTGAGGTCTACATAGACTTTTTAAGATTCTCATATTCAGTAAACGTGTCTTCCTAACTGTAGTTCTTTAAAAAGCTTCCTTAACTTTCTTTAAAAAGGCAACTGTTGTTTGTGAACACTGTAATTAGTCAATTAATATTATGGAAATCTGATCTAGCAGGATCATTTTAACTAAAAGAAGGAGAAAATTTTCTCATGATGAACACATAATTTATTGCTTTAAATAGCAAAACTGCTATGTTATAGCAAATAAATTAAATTCACTAATAATACTTGATCATTTTGGCATTGAAGTTATTTTTGCAAGCAATATTGTTAAAGTGCATATTAATTTAAACTGTTCTGGACAACTGAATATGCCTCTGACCACTAGTAACTATATTCATTTTTGGGAAAGCGTTAATATGTATCTAAGACCAAGTGCATTTATTAGGTGAAATATTTTTACTATACCTTGATGGTTAAAAATAGTCTCAATCTTTTGTCCAAACATAACAATGGAAATGAGTCTCATCATTTCTTACACAAGAACATTTCTTTACAATTGATTAAATAAAAATTCTTAAACTGCTTTCTGTTAGCTAACTAAAGCAATTTTATCATTTTAGATAGAAACAATCATGTACTGTCTACATGACTAGTAAAACTATACTTGAAAGTGATTCTTTTCATAATTTTAGGCATTATTTACTAATATGAAAATATGGCATTTCTGTATTGCACAAAATGCTAAAAAATACATATACAAAGGAGATCAGCCCTGGGATTTCTTTGGAAGGAATGATGCTAACACTGAAACTCCAGTACTTTGGCCACCTCATGCGAAGAGTTGACTCACTGGAAAAGACTCTGATGTTGGGAGGGATTGGGGGCTGGAGGAGAAGGGGACGGCAGAGGATGAGATGGCTGGATGGCATCACTGACTCGATGGACGTGAGTCTGAGTGAACTCTGGGAGTTGGTGATGGACAGGGAGGCCTGGCGTGCTGTGATTCATGGGGTTGCAGAGTTGGACACGACTGAGCGACTGATCTGATCTGATCTGATTGTTTCTTATGTAGTTTACTTAGCAGTGACTCTTATTAGCACTGTCTTGAACATCACTCTGCATGGTGTTCCCTTTTCAAATATAGCTAAAAATGTGGTTACATCAGAAGGAATTTTGCATTTTAAAAATGAAGAAATTCTTTACTAAATGTAGGCTTTTCATACCATTTTAGAAAAGAACTTCATTTGGTAAAATTATTTTATGGAGAGAGGGGAAAAAAAACCCCTGATTCAAAAACTTTAAAAAGGAACTTGAGGCAATTCAGACTAGTAAATTTTGCAGCTGCATGAGCATTCTGGATTATGTGGTCAAGGTGGCCACAATGTCAAATGTGACAAGGTCAGATGGGCCAGCAGGACAGATAAAAACTAGGTAACCTGTGAGGAGGGCTAATTTCAACACAACTCATCTAAACATATGACTTTGCTTTAAAGGGGGAAAAAACAGGCAACAAACACTGCCAGGGAATCTTTGAAATTGCAAATTCTAGGGAATCCTTAAGAGTACCCTCAAATTATTGTCTGTGTAATCAGATAATTTGTATCAAATCAACAGGAATCATTCTATGGTGAAGTCAATATCCTACTGTGAGCAATGCTCTTTGTCCAATCAATTCATCAGTAACAACTTTTTGCTCCTTTCTTCCAAATGCTAAATAGCAACCAACATTAAAATGTATCCTTATTTTTTAAATATTCTCCTCTGTAAGTCTTTTATGAAGTCAGTGATTACCAAAATGAGAAATTCTGTCCTGAAAATGAATCACTGTATTCTAATTTTGAAATTATCATTCCAAATTATCACAATACAATCTGAAACTTCTGCTCATTAAGAATCTAAAAGAATTGCTTGATGATGTGCTTCAGCAAATGGAAAAAAGGATCTAAAAACTGTAGATATAAAAACAGAATACACACACACTCAGACATTTATATAGACAACCAACCAATCAAATCCAAATTGTGGTGAGCAAGGAGACGAGCACAATGCAGTATTTAGTCCAAATAATTAAAGTATATGGTGCAAAAGCACTAAATATATGGAACTAAGATCTTATTTGGGTTCAATATGAGGGTAATAGTCAGTGCTCAAGGTAGAAGCAGGTGGGAAGAATGTGAATGCTTAGGCCCTTTTTTGTTTGGGGGAAATGATTAACTTTAGGCACTGAATCAAAAATTATACATTTCAATATATTTATAAATAGAATGTATAATTTCAACACTAGTAGAAGGAAAAATACCCTCTATGTGTTATTAAATAAAGAAAGGGATAACAAAAATGAACAGCAAATTATGATGATAAACAGAAAAAGTTAAAAAATGGCAGCTTTAAACTCTTCCCCTTAGCGCACTTTGCAGATATTGTGTGTTTGAGTGTGTGTTTAACAAATCAAGTTTGTGGGAACCCTGCATGAAGACAGTTCTGTTAGAGTCATTTTTATAACAGCATGTGCTCACTTTGTGTTTTTGTCACATTTTGGTAGTTCTCACAATATTCCTTTTTCATTATTATATTTGGGAGGGTGATCTGTGGTCAGTGATCTTTGATACTATTACTAAAACTCAAGCAAGGTTCAGATGACAGTATTTTTCAGCAACAAAATATTTTTAATCAGGGTATGTACATTGTGTTTTAGACCTAAAGCTATTGTACACTTAACAGACCACATTATAGTGCAAACTTAACTGTTATATGCACTGGGAAATCAAAAAATCTGTGTGACTGGCTTTACTCTGGTGGTCTGGAATTGAACCTGCAGTATCTCTGAGGTCTGCCTGTACGTAACGGTAAGGCACAAGACAACACATCACTGTTTACCTCATTTAACCTGATCTCCACTTAGATCCCCAATTGCTTTCTTCATGAGGCTTATCAAAATGTGTTATTCTTTTATTCTTTATTCTTCAGGGTCTTCCTGTCACCATGTTCCACTAGAATGTAAGCACCTCAAGGGAAGGAATTAACACCTTTTTATTCACTAACATATCCTTAGTAACTTGCACAGTGGTACATGCTGCTTAGACAAGCATGAAATCAAACTTAGCAAAGAAAAGTACAAAAAGACTGGTTGGAACACAGATACAATGGGACAATACCAATAAAAATCAAGCAAGCATGGACATGCAAAGAAAAAATAGAGCCAAGATGAAAAGTACTGAATAACATACCAAAATATCTTTTTGTATTGAGAAAAATTGTAATTCACTACAATGATATACTGATCGTTTACCAATATAGCTGCAAAAAATGACCAAACAATAAAAACCTGCCCAATATAGAAGCAACATATCTGTCTACAACTGTAGTGGAATAATTCAACATTTCTAAGGTCATGAAAGATGAAGGCAAACATAATTAAACCTATAAATAATTTGGCCAGATGACTATCACACATGGCACTTGTTACCAGAGAAAGCAAAGTCAGTCCTTGCATGCATGGGCGCCACATCTGTGGATTCAGCCAGCTGTTGGTTTAACCAGCTGTATGCGCACAGCTGGCAGATGTGGAAGGCCAGCTGTACTGTACCCTTTTATATGAAGGATCTGAGGACCTGTGGATATTAGTATCTGGGGTTGGGGGGAAGGGTCTTGGAACCAGCCCCCCTGGATACTGAGGGGTGACTGTATATTCTTTTGAAATAATCCTGAAATAGTGTTTTTAAGTCATGTATTAGGTTACAAAGAAATTAAAAAACACACCAAAAAGTGTAAGTCATAAAGGCCGTGCTAGACCGTAATGCAATTAAATTGGAATTTAAAATGAAAAGTATAGCAACAGTGCCCACAACTAATTCAAAGCACTTGGAAATAAAGATACATGGCATGTGGCTGGAAGAAAAGAAAATTCTGGAAGAATGGATTATCTTTATAGCAAACTGGAGAATCACTGCAGTACCAGTGAAAATCCTAAGAGGATATTTTAATGATATCACCAGGTTGGTTGTAAAGTTCACTAGGAAGAGAAAATCAAAGTTATCAATAAATGGCTAAGTCAAATTAAAAAAAAAGAACCATATTCACACAAATGCAGAGTGCTACAAAGCCTCATGCTAGCCGTCAGATACATGGCAAATCAGCTGTATTGAAGAGGCCACACGCCATTTAGGATTCAGTTTGAGACAACTTTATAAAGGCAATCATAGTATCTACCAGTTGGTAGTAGAAGTTAAAATTTTTAAGTATTCTAAAAATATAAAAATTAGTACTTTCATTGAATTCTATATAACCTGATTAAGTAACATGTCCATTAATTTCCTGAATTTTCATTATTTGTCAGGTATTTTCTCCTTAATATACAATGACCTTCATCTGAGTCATACTGCAGTTTCCAGTGGTTTTTTTTTCCACATACCTGATTTTAACATCTGTGTGCAATAGGTACATTAGTATCATCTTACTTCATAGATAAACCCACAGCCCCAAAGTTTAGTTTGCCCAGATCTAAGTGGCTGTGACACAGGCCTAGGCCTAGCTCTTGCACTCCATATGCTGCAGTCCTGAGGAGGCCAAAGGAGACCCTGATGCATGGCTGGAGATGGAAGGACATTCCTGCAACCACGTGACATGCTCCTGAGCTCAAGTCCCTAAATGGGTTATCATGAGTCCGTTTCCCTTCTCCAGGTCTACATTTCTCAAATAGTTATCAAGGTTAATTGCAGGAAGCCTGTCCTCCCTGATATATCTGAGCAACCTTTCAAGTACAATGGCATACACAGATGGGATTTCATGGGAACATAAGACAGGCATAGCCAACAGAGCGAGAGTCAGGTAGGCACCTGAACTGAAGGATGAGGGGTCAGTAAAGAGAAAGAAGGCTGGGCTTAGGGAATGATAAAATCTCCTAGTGAGTGAGCATCAACCAAGGCAAGCATGTCAGAAAGACAAAACTGCCCGGACACCCTGTGCCAAATGAGGCTGGAAAGGCAGATGGGGCCAGTTCATACAGTAGCTTGTCTATTACACTACAGAACTTGGATTTAGCCTTGGATCTAATGAGGTGCTGGGGAATGGACACAGGTGGAAGAGAAGTACTGTTGACAGAGCCCTGTGGAAGCTGCGTGAAGATGCCCCGGGTCAGATCACCAGCTCAGCTGGCAAAGAATCCATCCGCAATGAGGAGGCCCCGGTTTGATTCCTGAGTCAGGAAGACTCCCTGAAGAAGGGAGAGGTTACCCACTCCAGTATTCTTGGGTCTTCCCTGGTGGTTCAGCGGGTGAAGAAAACATCTGCAATGAGGGAGACCTGGGTTCGATCACTGGGTTGTGGGAAGATCCCTTGGAGAAGGGAACGACTACCCACTTCAGTATTCTGGCCTGGAGGATTCCATGGACTGTACAGTCCATGGGGTCGCAGAGTTGGACACGACTAAGCAACTTTCACTTTCACTTTCAAGGAAATCCTATTAGGAGAGAAACAGCAAATTCTTCTCACAAGAATGCACAGCACTTATTTTGAATTCTAATTCTTTGTTAAAGTTCTACTAAGCCCACTGACTCAATTACAACTCCCGATTGTACTGAGATGAATAAACCATCACAGTTATCTTTCCTCAATAATGTGATTTCTTTTGGAATGTGGAGACTTTTTTGAAACTATCTTTTATTTACTTTTATTTTTTTTTCTAGTGAAAAGAGCTTTATTACTTAAGTATAGGAGTTCATATATTATTGTGGTTAAAGGTTGCATTGATATTGAAGCTCAAGTAGGTAACTGCAAGAGCAGTACTCTGAATTCCACTGTCAACCTTACCTAGACATTAGGATCGATCTTTTTAATTTTTTAATTTATTATTATTTTTAAATTTTTTAAAATATAAATTTATTTATTTTAATTGGAGGCTAATTACTTTACAATATTGTATTGGTTTTGCCATAAACCAACATGAATCCGCCATGGGTGTACACGTGTTCCGCATCCTGAACCTCCCTCCCTGTACCATCCCTCTGGGTCGTCTCAGTGCACCAGCCCCAAGCATCCAGTATCATGCATCGAACCTGGACTGGCGATCCATTTCATATATGATATTATACATGTTTCAATGCCAAAAGAGACACAGATGTATAGAACAGTCTTTTGGACTCTGTGGGAGAGGGAGAGGGTGGGATGATTTGGGAGAATGGCATTGAAACATGAAACCATCTTTTAATGGCAGAGTTCTCCATTGTATTTTAGCAACGTCTTTAAATCTATGTGCTTTGTTCCTCTTCAAAAAATTGAGCATATTATTTAATGGCCTAGAGTTTGGAGTCAGACAGACTTGAGCCTTAGTAACCATGTGACCTAGAGCAGTTTATCCACCTTCTCTGAACCTCAGTTCCAGAGTGGTAACATAAAAATAATATATATATCAAGGGGGTTGTAATGTTTAAATGCAGTAATTTTCGTAAGTATCTAGCATAGGTCCCACAAATACAAAGGGCTCAAAAAATAGTATTAAAAGCAGCCATCATCACCATTATGAGGCAGCACAGATTGATACTTAAAATCATGGGGCTTTGTAACCAGTAAGGTTTGAATTTCAGCTCAGATACCAGATTCTGATCTCAAAATTTATCTACCATCTTATCTACATAATTGAAAAAAAATAGTACCTTCACCATAGGTGTTCTAAGGATTGAATGAGACAATGTAAGTCAAGTGTGTATCTCTGGGCTGGCATACAGCAAGCAGTCAGGGCATGTTTACACCACTGTGGTCACCACCACGACCACTTCCCTCCCCATCAATATCAGTAACCTCTCCTGGGCTCAGTTATGAGTGTAACAGGCCAGACACAAATGTCAGTCTTCACATGTATAAAGTCTTCACATAAACTACTAAAATATGCAAACATGTATTTTAACTAAAATTACTTTCTTCCTTATCTTTGTTTACAAATAAAATTTGGTTTTCAAATAAAAATGATACTTCTTTTTTTCTTCTTAAAAAAGATATACCACATGACCAATGAGATAAAATACTTGATAAGCTAGACTTTATTAAAATGAAAACCTCTGCTCTGTGAAAGACACTGTCAAGAAAAGAAGGCAGGCCACAGAGGTGAAGAAAAAATTTACAACAGACACATCTGATAAAGGACTATTACCCAAGATATACAAAGAACTCTTAAAACTCACCAAGTATGAAAAAACTCAATTAAAAAAAAATGGGTCAAAGATTTTAACAGACACCTGACCAAAGAAGGTACACAGGTGACCAGGTAAGTACATGAAAAGATAATAACATCCTCTGAAGTGAGGAAAATGAGTAAGACAAGAGATCACTATGCACCTACAAAAATGGCTAAAATCTAGAACACAACAACACTAAGTGCTTGTGAGAATGCGGAGCAACGGGAATTCTCATTCATTACTGGTGAACAGCAGTAGAAATACTTTGAAAGACTCTTTGATGGTTTCTTGCAAAACTAAACACATCCCTATCACATGACACAGCAACTGTGCTCCTTGACATTTACCCAGTGGAGTTTAAAATGTATCTACACAAAAACCTGTAAACAGATATTTAGTGCAGCTTTATTCATAATAGCCAAAACCTGGAACCATCCAAGATGTCCTTTAGTGAATGAGTGGACAAATAAACTGGAACATCTAGACTATGGACTATTATTCAGCACTAAAAAGAAACTAGCAAGCCATGAAGAGATGTGGAGGAACCTAAATACAAATTATTAAGTGAAGAAACTCAATGTGAAAAGGCTAAATACTGTGTAATTCCAACTGTAAGACATTCTGGACAAGCCAAGATTATGCAGACAGTAAAAAGATCAGTGGATGGCAGTGGTTTGGGAAGGGGGAGGGATAAAGTGGCAGCACACGTAAAATTTTTAGGTCATGAAACTACATTTTATGATGCTATTAACGCAATGGTGGGTACATGTCATTATACATTCTCTAAACATAGAATGCACAAAACCAAGAGTAAATGCTAATGTAAACTATGGACTCTGGGTAATCATGACATGTCAATGTACATTCATCAACTGTTGGGATGTACTACTCTGTTGCCAGATATTCACAGTAGGGGAGGCTACGCATGAATGGAAACAAGAGGGGACATGGGAAATCTCTGTACCTTCACCTCAGTCTTGCAGTGAATGTACAACTGCTCTAAAAAGGCATATATGGTATAATGGGAATTTAGACAAGGTAGACTAACAAAGAATAAATAACAACCATTAATCTAGCATTCTACAATTACTGCTGATATTAACACTATATTATTAGTCATTTTTAAATTTGTTTCCATTTTTTTCTTTTTTTATAAAATAATATTTCTTGATAAAAGTCTTATATTGAGCCCAATGGTCAATGCTTTAATCTCAAACACTGAAGCAAAAGTTGCAGGTGAGTGATTCCATCCCTTGTTTAGACTTTAAGGTTAAATTAACTAGCATGTCTTTAATAGAGCAAATTCTCAAATAAAAACCTTAACCAGAATCCAAATGATTGAGAATCCTCAATTAACTCATTCCTCACCTCCATGTTGTACTTTTAGAAGAAAAATGAAAATAAGAATAAGAAGAAAAGCATATTTTTAAAAAGAAGTTTATGGTCACACAGAATTACTATTAACGCAGTCTCTTTAGTTCAGCTGAAGCCAAAGGACTAGAAAATATGTAGTTATGTTGAATTTACTCTTAGTTAAATATAAAACCCCATTAACAAAGATAGTCCATTACTTGGATATTCCAATAAAATATTATAGTTTTTGAAGAACAAGAGTCATCAAAAATCGATGTTCTCAACATAGTTACCTTTTAGATTGTACTTTCTATGGCTCTATTTGTGACTCTTTTAACAGAACCTAACTGATTGATTACTTTTTGACTGTTTATTTTTTTAAGCTTACAGGATCTTAGTTCTCCAACCAGGGATGGAACCCATGCCCCGTGCAGTGGAAGCATGGAGTCCTAACCACTGGATGGCCAGAGAATTCCTTAAAAGAATCTAATTTAGATCGTGATATTGAAAATATGCGAGACACATGTGCAAGGACCCAGGCAGGGCTTTGAATTTAACTCTTCCAAAGAGACTGAGCTTTAGTAATTTGACAGAGAATCTATGGATTCTGCACACCTTGATCTGTCAAGAGTTTCAATACAGTTTTCAAAGCACTCAGACACACATTGTCTCATAGGCTTTTCATGGCCATTTAAGTATGTGGTGTAGATATTGTTAACTTTGACTTATAGAAAAGAAACAGAGATTCAGAGGTATTAAATGACTTTTTTCCTATGGCTCAAAACACTGAAACTGCAAAGTTTGCACAGCATTCTTGTTTTGGCTACTGTAAGAATAAACAATCTTGGCAAGTCACAGAACCTCACTGGAGTTCTTTTACTAGTGAAATGCAGGGATCAGTCAAGATGATCTTTCCTTTCCCACCCAGCTCTACTACTCTAAGAGTTATGACCTTCTAGCGTACAATGTTCTTAGGCCCTAACACTTAGTAAGTAACAGGAAATATTATTTTGTTGAAATTAACTCATCGTATTGGCTTTATTACTTTTACTAGCATGTGAGATGAGTGCAAAGGTGCGGTAGTTTGAGCATTCTTTGGCATTGCCTTTCTTTGGGATTGGAATGAACTGACCTTTTTCTGACCTCTGGCAGAGGAACCAGAGATCAAATTGCCAACGTCCAATAGATCATCAAAAAAGCAAGAGAGGTCCAGAAAAACATCTATTTCTGCTTTACTGACTATGCCAAAGCCTTTGACTGTGTGGATCACAATAAACTGTGGAAAATTCTTCAAGACATGGGAATACTAGAACACCTAACCTGCCTCTTGAGAAACCCATATGCAGGTCAGGAAGCAACAGTTAGAAGTGGACATGGAAAAACAGACTGGTTTCAAATAGGAAAAGGAGTATATCAGGGCTGTATATTGTCACCCTGCTTATTTAACTTATATGCGGAGTACATCATGAGAAATGCTGGGCTGTAGGAAGCACAAGCTGGAATCAAGACTGTCAGGAGAAATATCAATAACCTCAGATATGCAGATGACACCACCCTTATGGCAGAAAGTGAAGAGGAACTAAAGAGCCTCTTGATGAAAGTGAAAGAGGACAGTGAAAAAGTTGGCTTAAAGCTCAACATTCAGAAAACTAAGATCATGGCATCTAGTCCCATCACTCATGGCAAATAGATGGGGAAAAAGTGGAAAAAGTGGCTGACTTTATTTTTCTGGGCTCTAAAATCACTGCAGATGGTGACTGCAGCCATGATATTAAAAGACGTTTACTCTTTGGAAGGAAAGTTATGACCAATCTAGACAGCATATTAAAAAGCAGAGACATTACTTTGTCAACAAAGGTCTGTCCAGTCAAGGCTATGGTTTTTCCAGTGGTCATGTATGGATGTGAGAGTTGACTATAAAGAAAGCTGAGAGCCAAAGAACTGATGCTTTTGAACTGTGGTGTTGGAGAAGACTCTTAAGAGTCCCTTGGACTGCACGGAGATCCAACCAGTCCATCCTAAAGGAGATCAGTCCTGGATGTTCATAGATAGGACTGATGTTTAAGCTGAAATTCCAATACTTTGGCCACCTGATGCAAAGAGTTGACTCATTTGAAAAGACCCTGATGGTGGGAAAGATTGTGGGCAGGAGGAAAAGGGAACAGACAATGAGATGGTTGGATGGCATCACTAACTCAATGGACATGGGTTTGAGTGGACTCTGGGAGTTGGTGATGGACAGGGAGGCCTGGTGTGCTGTGGTTCATGGGGTTGCAAAGAGTCAGACATGACTGAGTGACTGAACTGAACTGACTGGCTTTATTGATCTCTTCCTCTCAAAGTGTGGTTCACAAACTCTTGGGGGCTGAAGACCCCTTCACAGAGTTTGTGATGGTCAAACCATCAGAATAAAACTAAGAAATTATCTTTTTCACTGGGGTAACATAAATGTATGAATACCAAAGAAGGGAGGCGGTAAGATGGATTGAGAGATGAGGATTAACATATATACACTACAATATATAAAACAGATAACTAATGAGAATCTACTGTATAGTTTTAGGGAACTCTATTTAATGTTCTATGGTGACCAAAATGGGAAGGAAACCCCAAAAAGAGTGGAACTATAATGAATGGAGAAAGTAGGGAAAACCACTAGACCATTCCAGTATGACCTAAATCAAATCCCTTATGATTATACAGTGGAAGTGAGAAATAGATTTAAGGGCCTAGATCTGATAGAGTGCCTGATAAACTATGTACTGAGGTTCATGACATTGTACAGGAGACGGGGATCAAGACCATCCCCATGGAAAAGAAATGCAAAAAAGCAAAATGGCTGTCTGGGGAGGCCTTACAAATAGCTGTGAAAAGAAGAGAAGCAAAAAGCAAAGGAGAAAAGGAAAGATATAAGCATCTGAATGCAGAGTTCCCAAGAATAGCAAGAAGAAATAAGAAAGCCTTCCTCAGCGATCAATGCAAAGAAATAGAGGAAAACAACAGAATGGGAAAGACTAGAGATCTCTTCAAGAAAATTAGAGATACCAAGGGAAAATTTCAGGCAAAGAAGGGCTCGATAAAGGACAGACATGGTAGGGACCTAACGGAAGCAGAAGATATTAAGAAGAGATGGCAAGAATACACCGAACTGTACAAAAAAGATCTTCACGACCCAGATAATCATGATGGTGTGATCACTGACCTAGAGCCAGACATCCTGGAATGTGAACTCAAGTGGGCTTTAGAAAGCATCACTACGAACAAAGCTAGTGGAGGTGATGGAATTCCAGTTGAGCTATTCCAAATCCTGAAAGATGATGCTGTGAAAGTACTGCACTCAATATGCCAGCAAATTTGGAAAACTCAGCAGTGGCCACAGGACTGGAAAAGGTCAGTTTTCATTCCAATCCCAAAGAAAGGCAATGCCAAAGAATGCTCAAACTACCGCACAATTGCACTCATCTCACACGCTAGTAAAGTAATGCTCAAAATTCTCCAAGCCAGGCTTCAGCAATATGTGCACTGTGAACTTCCTAATTTTCAAGTTGGTTTTAGAAAAGGCAGAGGAACCAGAGATCAAATTGCCAACATCTGCTAGATCATGGAAAAAGCAAGAGAGTTCCAGAAAAACATCTATTTCTGCTTTATTGACTATGCCAAAGCCTTTGACTATGTGGATCACAATAAACTGTGGGAAATTCTGAAAGAGATGGGAATACCAAACCACCTGATCTGCCTCTTGAGAAATGTGTATGCAGGTCAGGAAGCAACAGTTAGAACTGGACATGGAACAACAGACTGGTTTCAAATAGGAAAAGGAGTATGTTAAGGCTGTATATTGTCACCTGGCTTATATAACTTATATGCAGAGTACATCATGAGAAATGCTGGACTGGAAGAAACACAAGCTGGAATCAAGATTGCCAGGAGAAATATCAATAACCTCAGATATGCAGATGACACCACCCTTATGGCAGAAAGTGAAGAGGAACTAAAAAGCCTCTTGATGAAAGTGAAAGTGGAGAGTGAAAAAGTTGGCTTAAAGCTCAACATTCAGAAAACGAAGATCATGGCATCCGGCCCCAGCACTTCATGGGAAATAGATGGGGAAACAGTGGAAACAGTGTCAGACTTTATTTTTTTGGGCTGCAAAATCACTGCAGATGGTGACTGCAGCCATGAAATTAAAAGACGCTTACTCCTTGGAAGGAAAGTTATGACCAACCTAGATAGCATATTCAAAAGCAGAGACATTACTTTGCCAACAAAGGTCTGTCTAGTCAAGGCTATGGTTTTTCCAGTGGTCATGTATGCCTGTGAGAGTTCGACTGTGAAGAAGGCTGAGTGCCGAAGAATTGATGCTTTTGAACTGTGATGTTGGAGAAGACTCTTGAGAGTCCCTTGGACTGCAAGGAGATCCAACCAGTCCATTCTGAAGGAGATCAGCCCTGGGATTTCTTTGGAAGGAATGATGCTCAAGCTGAAACTCCAGTACTTTGGCCACCTCATGTGAAGAGCTGACTCATTGGAAAAGACTGATGCTGGGAGGGATTGGGGGCTGGAGGAGAATGGGACGACAGAGGATGAGATGGCTGGATGGCATCACTGACTCGATGGACGTGAGTCTGGGTGAACTCCAGGAGTTGGTGAGGGGCAGGGAGGCCTGGCGTGCTGCAATTCACGGTGTCGCAAAGAGTGGACACGACTGAACAACTGATCTGATCTGAACTGATACTCAATGGGTTTGCTGCATAGCAGAAACTAATACAATATTGTAAAGTAACTATACTCCAATAAAAATTAAAAAAATTTTGTGATGACTTAAAAAAATGTGACAGTGGGTCAAATCATGAGCCCCTTAGCACCATATCAAGCAGTGGTATCAGACTATCTAAGCAGGTATTGTTTTCCTCATCATCTGGCAGTACAAACAGAAGTCAAAACAGAACAAACAAAAAACCAACAAAGGCTAGATTCGAGAACGCCCTTGAGGGAGCAGTAAAAATTATTTTTCTAAACAGCCATTCTTAAATGTGCATCTCTGTAATCGTCTATATGACAAAATTGGAAGTAGGCATAAAGCACTTCTGCTGTATGATGGTTTTCACAGGAAAAGTGACTTGGGTGATTGCTTGAGTTGCAAGTTGAACTAACTTCTTTTAGATGGAACAACATTTTTACTTGGAAAAAATGGCTATCAGAAAACTATGAATGATGTGAAACCATCATTTCAAAAAAAACAAATGACAGTATTTGTAACTGATGCTAAATTCAAGTTTTCAAGCAAAAATTAGACATTTGAAAAACCTGTATTCACCACAGTGGGCTGGAAATTTTTCCAGTATTTAGAGACTTCTGATGATCTGTGGTAATATGAACAGATGTAATATTTTTAGTACTGTGTAATGAAATGCATCTGGGTTGTGAAGATCTTTTTTGTGCAGTTCTTCTGTGTATTCTTGCCACCTCTTCTTAATATCTTCTGCTTCTATTTGGTCCCTACCATTTCTGTCCTTTATTGAGCCCATCTTTGCATGAAATGTTCCCTTGGTATCTCTTAATTTTCTTGAAGAGATCTCTAGTCTTTCCCATTCTATTGTTTTCCTCTTATTTCTTTGCATTTATCGCTGAGGAAAGCTTTCTTATCTCGCCTTGCTATTCTTTGGAACTCTGCATTCAAACGGGTATATCTTTCCTTTTCTCCTTTGCTTTTCACTTTCTTTTCACAGCTATTTGCAAGGCTTCCTCAGACAGCCATTTTTGCATTTCTTTTTCTTGGGTATGGTCTTGATTCCTGTCTCCTGTACAATGTCTTAAACCTCCATCCATAGTTCATCAGGCACTCTATCAGATCTAGTCCCTTAAATCTATTTCTCACTTCCACTGTATAGTCATAGGGATTTGATTTAGGTCATACCTGAATGGTCTAGTGGTTTTCCCCACTTACTTCAATTTAAGTCTAAATTTGGCAATAAGGAGTTCATGATCTGAGCCACAGTCAGCTCCAGGTCTTGTTTTTGCTGAATGTATAGAGCTTCTCCATCTTTGGCTGCAAAGAATATAATCAATCTGATTTCCGTGTTGACCATCTGGTGATGTCCATGTGTAGACTCTTCTCTTGTGTTGTTGGAAGAGGGTGTTTGCTATGACATGTATGGATGTGAGAGTTGGGACTATTAAGAAAGCTGAGCCCAGAAGAATTGATGCTTTTGAACTGTGGTGTTGGAGAAGACTCTTGAGAGTCCCTTGGACTGCAAGGACATCCAACCAGTCCATACTAAAGGAGATCAGTCTTGGGTGTTCATTGATAGGACTGATGTTGAAGCTGAAATTCCAATACTTTGGCCACCTGATGCGAAGAACTGACTCATTTGAAAAGACCCTGATGCTGGGAAAGATTGAGGGCAGCAGGAGAAGGGGATGACAGAGGATGAGATGGTTGGATGGCATCGCTGACTTGATGGACATGGGTTTGGGTGGACTCTGGGAGTTGGTGATGGGCAGCTAGGCCTGGCGTGCTGCGGTCCATGGGGTCGCAAGGAGTCAGACACGACTGAGAGACTGAACTGAACTTAACTGAATGAAATGTATCAACCTTTAGAAGATACAGAACTTGGTGACCCAATATTTCTCAAATAATTTATGCATGGATAAAAGATCTGTTCCAAGTTCAAGTGGATCTAAAGATTACGGAGTATGAAAAGTTCATTGTTGTGACTTCAAATCAATCGATGCCCAGAACAAACACATTTGGTATTTCTCATCTTTATTGTTCACTTGCTTCCCTTTCCTACAATCCTTTCCCATTTTTCAATGTCTCATTATTCTTTGTTGAAGGTCTATAAAATTTTTCATAAGATTTATAAGCACTAAAAAGCATGTACTTATTTTTGTTACAATGTAGTGTATTTTTGTTACAATGTAACAAAAGCTAAATCTCTCAAATCTCACCTCCCTCAAATAAAACAAGTAATTGCTGCCCATTTCCCATAAGGTATTGGGGATTCAAGGAGAGTTATGACCAACCTAGATAGCATATTCAAAAGCAGAGACATTACTTTGCCAACAAAGGTCCATCTAGTCAAGGCTACGGTTTTTCCAGTGTTCATGTATGGATGTGAGAGTTGGACTACAAAGAAAGCTGAGCACCGAGGAAGTGATGCTTTTGAACTGTGGTGTTGGAGAAGACTTGAGAGTCCCTTGGACTGCAAGGAGATCCAACCAGTCCATTCTGAAGGAGATCAGCCCTGGGATTTCTTTGGAAGGAATGATGCTAAAGCTGAAACTCCAGTACTTTGGCCACCTCGTGTGAAGAGTTGACTCATTGGAAAAGACTCAGATGCTGGGAGGGATTGGGGGCAGGAGGAGAAGGGGACGACAGAGGATGAGATGACTGGATGACATCACTGACTTGATGGACCTGAGTTTGAGTGAACTCCGGGAGCTGGTGATGGACGGGGAGGTCTGGCGTGCTGGAATTCATGGGGTCACAAAGAGTCAGACACGACTGAGTGACTGAACTGATTGGGGATTCAGAGGTTCACAGAATGCACTTTGTTCTTGGAGGAGAGACCTGCGTCCTGCACACTCTCTACCAGGCAACCTCCCATGGCAGCCTGATCTCCTGCGGTCTCATTCTCCACAAGGGCAACAGTCACCTGAAGCCTCTAAGTTCCACATCTGTGTGTATCTCAGCACATGCTGGCATACACGTCACTGCTCAGGAAGACCAAGGCCTTTGAATGCCTGCTTGATTGGCTGGACGCAACGAAAAATTCACCTGCTTCTTGTCCATAGATAATAAACATGAAGATTTTTAAATTACTTATTTGCTGTCTTTGTTTAAAAGTCTGTGCAATTATTTGTATTCCATCTTGATTCTTTTTTGTTGGTGGTGGATTGTAACATTGTAAGCAGACTGCTAAGCTGTTCTGCATGTGATGTAGCAGTTTGTTATGGCTATGACATAAGCGGTGCAAATTTTGTGGGCATGTATGTAATGATATAGTCATTAAAAAATACTATGACTAATTCATGGTGTATGGCAGAAATAAAATCAATAATGTAAAGCAATTACCCTTCAATTAAAAATAACTTTAAAAAAATCAGGCAACTTTAAAAAAATGAATCAAAGTATACAAAATTGTTATATATAATTGTGAACACTGATCTTTCCCTGGGCTAGTGATATGTGCAGCAACACTCTTGTGATGCTCTGTCGTTGCTGCTACATTTGGCCACAGAATCACAAGGGTAAACAATCACACTTAAAACCATTCTGCGTCCATATGGCCATTCTACTTTTCACTTTCAGTATGGTATTCAACGAATTACACGTGAGATATTCAACAGTATGTGGTGAAAGAGGCTTTGTGTTAGGCTTTGTGTTAGATGATTCTACCAACTGCAGGCTAGTTAAGTGCTCTGAGCACACTGAAGGTAGGCTGGGCTAAGCTCTGATACTCCACAGGGTAGGTGTATGAAATGCATTTTCAACTTACGATATTTTCAACTTAAGACAACCCATCATAAGTCAAGGAGTAGCTGTATCTCTTCCTCTGCAACTCCAGAGAAACCTGGCTCTGAATTAGCAGTGGTTCAGAGTTTCCTTCAGAGGGAAATGAGATGGGGACATGGGGGCAGGACAATACAACAGAGGGGAGCTGCAGACTCACAACCGCCAAGCTCATGCTCCCAGAGATGCTGGCAGAGCTGAGCCCAATGCCCACGGCACGGATCTTCACAACGTACCCTCACTGCCCTGTCTTCTCTACTTTTCATCCAAGGATTTTTCATTCTTCATTTATTTTGAGCTAATATGTTACCCAGCACTTCTGCAGGCACTGATCAGGGTTAGGCACCTGTCTCCTAGGCCCGTTCCTTATGCTTTATTGTTGTCTGGTCCCTGGTCTGTCAATTGCAGTAAACTTCATCACCTGCTCCATAACCAGTAGCTAGAAGTGACTATCCCAATTCTAAAGTCTTAACCTCTAAACTTTCACATGCAGAACACAGCTTTTCTTTTCTTTTTTTTTTCTTTTGGTTCTTTTATTTTCTAGATTTTACACTTGCCATCCCAGGCCATCCAAAACACCTCATTATCATGGTACCTTTTAGTTTTTTTTTTTTCACTGTCTTATTGTGATATAGTTGATTTATAACTGGATTAGTTTAGGTGTTCTGCTTACTGATTTGATATATATATATATTTTTTTTTGCTCCTGCAGGTTTTCTTTTTTTTTTAATTTAATTTTATTTTTAAACTTTACATAATTGTATTAGTTTTGCCATATATCAAAATGAATCCGCCACAGGTATACATGTGTTCCCCATCCTGAACCCTCCTCCCTCCTCCCTCCCCATTCCATCCCTCTGGGTTGACCCAGTGCACCAGCCCCAAGCATCCAGTATCGTGCATCGAACCTGGACTGGCAACTCGTTTCATACATGATATTTTACATGTTTCAATGCCATTCTCCCAAATCTTCCCACCCTCTCCCTCTCCCACAGAGTCCATAAGACTGTTGATATATTTTTTATTGTGAAATGATTACCACAATAAGTTTAGTTAAAATCCACCCCCTCACATGCTGCTGCTGCTGCTGCGTCACTTCAGTTGTGTCTGACTCTGTGCGACCCCATAGACGGCAGCCAACCCGGCATCCCGTCCCTGGAATTCTCCAGGCAAGAACACTACAGTGGGTTACCATTTCCTTCTCCAATGCATGAAAGTGAAAAGTGAAAGTGAAGTCGCTCAGTCGTGTCTGACTCTTAGCGACCCCATGGACTGCAGCCTACCAGGCTCCTCCGTCCATGGGATTTTCTAGGCAAAAGTACTGGAGTGGGGTGCCATTGCCTTCTCCGACCCCCTCACATAGATACAAAGTTTTTCTCTTATGATAAGAACTTTAAAGGTCTACTCTCCAAGCAACTAAATATATAATGGAGTATTGTTAACTACAGTCACCATGCTTTATATTACATTCTAGAACTTACTTATCTTTTAACTGGAAGTTTGCATCTTTTGTTCACCTCATTCATTCCCCCTAGACTCCATGAGATAATATGATCTTTGTCCTTTTCTGACTTATTTCATTTGGTATAATGCCTTCAATGCCCAACCATGTTGTCAACATTGGCAAAATTTCATTCTTTTTATGGTTGAATAATACTTTATTGTGTGTATATATTTCATTGTATGTATATGTACACTGTATCAATATCCTATTTTTTAAAAATTCATTCATCCAGGGATAGACAGCTGTTTCTATATATTGGCTGCTGTCAAGCACGGCAGCAGTAAACATAGGAGTACAAATATCCCTTTGAGATCCTGATTTAATTTCCTTTAGATTTATTCCAGAAGTGGGACCTTTAGTTTGTACAGTGGTTCTATTTTTAATTTTTTGAGGAACCTCTGAAATGTTTCCTACAGTAGCTGCATCGATTTATGTTCCCACCAACACTGGACATCTTCTCCACATCCTTGTCGGCACTCGTCTCCTGTCTTTCGGATGACAGTCTTTCTAACAGGCATGTTTGTGGGTGGTGATCTCTCATTGCAGCTTTGTTTTGCATTTCTATGATGATGAGTGATGCTGAGTACCTTTCCATGTATGCACAGGCCCATAGATTTTCTTTGGAAAAATGTCTACTTAGACCTTCTGCCAATTTTTCAAATCAGATCTTTTTTCTATTACATTATATTAATTCTTTATATATTTTGGATATTAACCCTTTATCAGAAATATGATGTGCAAATATTTTCTCCCATTCCATGGGTTGCCTTTTCATTTTACTGATGTTTTCTATGCAGGAAGCTTGCTAATTTGGTGTAGTCTCAGTTTATTTTTAATTGTCTTGCTTTTGTTTTTGGTGTCAAATTCATTCCTTTCTATTTCTTCAATAGGTACTTTATAAAATACCAAATATGTGCTTCACAGAAAAATACAGAGAGCCACAGATCAGCCTTTCCCTTGAAATCATTCTTTTTAGGTATTCAAAGGACTGCTGCACAAAGTGAGGCGATCTAGCTTCTAATATTCTTTTCTTTCCTTTTTAATTTTGAGTGAATCAGAGTTTAGAAAGTAGTGTGTTTTAAGGTCAGTGAGAGTTGCTGATTATGGGTTGATTTCTCTCTACTTAAAGTGAAAAAAATCCTGATTTGAGCAACACATTTTTTTTTCCATAGGTGAGATATAGACAGAAGACAATGGATAAGAAATTTTTGCTAACTTCAGTGCATTAGGAAAAAAAGACACATAAATTATACTTGATTATAGTTATTTCCAATAAAACAGATTAATATTTATCATACAGAGATAGGAGTGGGACGGATTTGGGTGCCTTTACTTGTGGTAATCAAATATGACTTGTAAGAAGGTGTTAGGTTTCAACTGCATCACAAAATCGTTCAGAACAAATAAAATTTTACTTGCCAGAGGGAGCAAAAAAATCAGGAAAGGATCCATGATTGAAATATACTCGGATTTTCTCATGACACTGAAATGACTCTGATAATCCCTTTTCAGTACTGACAGACCTCAACCTGACAGCCGTGGTAGCAATATGTTCTCTCACTTACAGAAAAAAAGTAGGAATTAATCATATATACTTGACATTTTATTGCCAGCCTAGCCAAATATAGAAGAAATAACTGGCTTTATTTTCTATACTTACTCAAAGCCTCTTGAACTAGTTATACCTTAAGGCACAGAACTGCTGTGACAGCCGCTGTACCCTGGCCCCCGCAACTGTTTGCTCCTGTATGAGGCGAATGAGTCTATACACCGCCTCACAGCTTGTACAGAAAGCACCACTGATTCTTCTATGTAAGCACAGTTAATTTTTTTAAAAATTAACTCTCAAAATAAATTAATAAGGAAATGTTCCCTCCCTCCTTTTAATTCCAAGTAAGGGCACAGAACCCTTAATAGGTGATAGGGATTCTTGCTACAAATGACTTCCCCTAAGAGTTCTCCAATTTGGCACTAACGAATCTGTGAGGGTAAAAGAAACTCTACGTGAGAAGCTGAGGAGGCTGACGAGAGAAACATAATCCATAACCTTCCTGCAAATTTTTCTGTACATGCCAAACGACAGGCTGGGGGGTCAGGGAGCGCTGGTGCCTGGCGAGATGTGCAGAAGCCAGCGACGTAGTCGGTGGTGAGCATGCCAGTCCCACTTTCTGGTAAGGGTATCAGAGTGGCCAAGGGTCTCGGAGTCCATGTTGGGTCACCAGAAAAGCAATGGACATGGGTGCCACAATCTGGTCCCCTGCTACTTTCTGGTAAGGGTATCAGAGTTGCCAAGGGCATAAGAGTCCATGTTGGTTCAGCAGAAAAGCAATGGACATGGGTGCCACAATCTGCTCCCCTGGACAGGGTCGGGAGAGGCGCTTCTCCCTTCACCCAAGTGAGTGCCCTCACCAGGGACAAATGATACAGGCATCTGTGGGAAAATCCCAGGCAGATCCAATGACAATTTTCTCATAAGAAGATGAGGAAAAATGCAAACAAACCAAAATACAGATTCCATGAGAAACACTGAGAGGAGACACAAGAAAAGGCAAAGAACCCAAATATTAATAGAAGGAGGAAGAACATGAAGAAAAAGACTTACTGAGGAGACCAGAGTAAACAGAGGGAAGCTCTGGGAAAGGAAAGGAAACGCTCAACAGTGGGAAAGGACACATGCCAGTTATGAAAGGGGGAAGCCAAGAGAAGATGAAAAGGCAAGAGGATTTAATTATAGAGAGCATATAAAAATGAAATAAAAATGGAATGTGGTAACATGCGGCAAATTTATGGGAACTTAAATTCCAAAAGGAAAACTGAAATCCATGTTGAAGACAATAAACCTAACAAGCACTATTACAGAAAAATGAAATAAATGATAAAGGAATAACTTGAGAATTTTTAGTTGACATATCACGGGTAAGGACAAAGATATTAAAATAAGAAAACATGATATAGAGAACGTCAGCTATAAACTACAATGATTGGTCTTTTTGAAGACGTAATTTTTAAAAACATTTCCTCAAAAATTCTCAATGAAAATCTACAGTTTTATTTTTGAACTTGAATGGCATTGAAACATGTATAATATCATGTATGAAACGAGTCGCCAGTCCAGGTTCCATGCACGATACTGGACGCTTGGGGCTGGTGCACTGGGATGACCCAGAGGGATGTTATGGGGAGGGAGGAGGGCTCAGGATGGGGAACGCATGTATACCTGTGGCGGATTCATTTTGATATATGGCAAACCCAATACAATATTTTAAGTTAAATAAAATAAAATTAAAAAAAAAAGAAAAAGTTATTGTCAAAGCCATTTAGGAGTATGAACAGGAAGAATAACTAATAAAAAGTAACTGTAACAACTGTATATTAAAATATGTACTAAAACTACAGTAACTAAATTAGTGTAGTAGTAGTGTGGGAACCCACAGGTGAGATTAACGAATAAACTCTATATGTTAAAACAAAGTATATACTAAAGGAAGCATCACAATCCACAGGAAAGGCCCTAGCCTTATTCAACACATAACAGGAAAGTTGAATTCTTTTCCACTTAGAGCCTCAATTCACTCCATGCATCAATGTATTTTCCAAATATATTAAATAAACATAGAAAACCAAGATAAAAGATGAATCAATTTCCAACAATATGACAGACCAGGCAACCAAATTTACCCTCATGCTATGAATACCTAAAAGCATTAAATAAACACATTCTCCCTTCCACACTCATTGGTCATCATTGTTGTTCGTCTGTCCACAGGATTTCCCAGGCAAGAACACTGGAGTGGGTTGCCATGCCCTCCTCCAGGGAATCTTCCTGACCCAGGGATCAAACCTGGGTCTCCTGCATTGGCAGGTGGATTCTTTACCACTTAGGCACCAGGGATGTCCCAAAGAATTTTTTGTATTGTGATTTAAAAAGCTATGGGCAATGACTATGTCAAGAAAAAGACAAACACAAACAGATTCATGAGCCATTCTAATGAGCATCAGCACTTAACTGTGCTTTGTGTGAGCATCTGCTCTTTACAAGCCTTGAGATGCTCTCCAAGCTAAAATGGCAAAATGGCCAGAAAAGTGGAGTGCTTATGACGCAGTCGGTCTGAAGAGTACCCATAAACCACATGGTGGGTTGGCTGCCGCTCTAACACTCTGATTCGACTGACTGAGGACAAAAAAAAAAACAAACCAAAAAAAAACATACTTCTCACCAAACAGCAACTGCATCTGATTTTAGAATTAGGTTTGGAAGAGTGGATTTTCCAAAGCCACTAAACTAGTTATTGATGGAGTCAGAACAAAAAGTGGCTCCCTACTAGCACTCTGCTCTCTGTCCCCACATTTTCACAATTCTATCAGATCTCTGTCTTCGTACATGATCAGACTGTGAGTAAATTCGCGATTATTTTAAAACATCAGTGCATCAATTCTAAGAATAACTCATTTTCATATTTTGAGAGTCCATCATAAGCAATCAATCATCCTGGTCTTTTATTGTACATTGATTATGCTCTCTAGCATGAACTAGACAGAAATTCAAGTGCTTATTTTGAACAACGTTTTCTTTACTAGGTTAAAAAAGTCTGCCTATAGCTTTATAGCTTTCCCCTTGGTTGTTTTTTCTCACCAGGCCTATAACTCTAAATTTAAATAGAATAAAGATGCAATTAAAATTACCAAACACTTTGAAACTATTTTGGTAAACAGAGATTTTGCAAAATAAGACATCTTATACATAGACCAGAAGAAATTTTACTTTTAGGAAAAAATAAAACAAAACATCCACTTATTTATCCAGTGTTAAGTGAACTGTGGTGTTGGAGAAGACTCTTGAGAGTCCCTTGGACTGCAAGGAGATCCAACCAGTCCATCCTAAAGGAGATCAGTCCTGGGTGTTCACTGGAAGGTCTGATATTGAAGCTGAAACTCCAATACTTTGGCCACCTGATGAGAAGAGCTGACTCATTGGAAAAGACCCTGATGCTAGTAAAGATTGAGGGCAGGAGGAGAAGGGGACGACAGAGGATGAGATGGTTGGATGGCATCACTGACTGAATGGACATGGGTTTGGGTGGACTCTGGGAGTTGGTGATGGGCAGGGAGGCCTGGCGTGCTGCGGTTCATGGGGTCACAAAGAGTTGGATACGACTGAGCGACTGAACTGAAGTGAACTTCTCAGTATATCATCTGAGTGGAAGCTGTACTCCACAGAAATAGTGTAATGGTGTTTTACTTTAAAATGTTACCATCTACATGCCATGTGACCATAAAGCATGCATTTGAAGTAAGCATGGTGTCTAAAACTTCACCAGGTTTCTAAAAGGCTAAGTAAATATTTTAAAAATCAATGTCAACACCCCACCACCCCACAAACTTACAACAGTCAAATCTGTAAAACCAATTTTGGAAACAGAGAACACATCACATGATACCTAACGTCTCTCCCAGAGACCATCAGAATTTTCACTGCTCCCCTCATCTCCCCCTAAGTCCATGCTCTCCCCTCACCTAGTCTCATTTCTCACTGCTTTTTGCCATACAGATTGGGCTTCTTTCAGTTTTAACCATTCATGCTAACAGCGCATGTTGACATGACCATGACCACAATGGAAGGCACTTGGGAGACAGCAGATACAAATACAGACACCTCCAGGATTCCTTCCACAGTCTCCAGCTCCTTAAGGGCCTGCACTCAGTGCTGGCCAGAGGAGATGTTTCTGCCCAAGCTTCTGGGAAGATGCTGTCCTAAAACTCAGCCTCCTCCTTCCTCTCTTTCTCCCCATTCCACCTCTTCTCACCATAATACAATCTATTTGTTGAAGAAAATGAGTTATTTTTCCTATACAGTCTAGATTTTTACCAAAGGTATCCTCATGGTTAACTTAAAAATCCTCTGCATTGCCTGTAAGTTTGTAATTCATTATAGAGCCTTCAAATTTGTTGACAAGACAGACTACTCTAGAACTCATATGGCATTTAAATTTTTTTAAAAAAATTTTAATTGGAAAATAATTGCTTTATAATATTCTGTTGGTTTCTGCCATATATCAACACGAATCAGTCACAGGTATATTGTTGTCCCCTCGCTCCTGAACCTCCCACCCACCTTCCACCCCATGGTACTGATGAACCTATATGCAGGGCAGCTAAAATGGGACTCCCCTGATGGCTCAGTGGGTAAGGAATCTGCCTGCCAATGTAGAGACTCAGGAGACTCAGGAGACTTGGGTTTGATCCCTGGGTTAAGAAGAGCCCCTGGAGGAGGGCATGGCAACCCACTCCGGTATTCTTGCCTGAAAAATCCCATGGACAGAGGAGCCTAGGGGGCTACAGTCTAAAGGGTTCCAGAGTCGGACACGACTGAGCACGGGCACAAGATGACAATGGAGCCTCGTGGCATTTTAACCAGGCATCTGATTCAAAGGCTAGGCTCTCAGCCAAAATGACTGAGCTTACCCTTGGAGACATCTAAAAAGATTGAGCCTCCATGCGGCAAATGCTCAAGCTAACTCATCTCCATTGTCAGTTGAGCTCACAGATAGAAGTTTTATCTTAATAAGAAGTAGCACTGAAACATATATGTTACCATATATAAAACAGCCAGTGGGAATTGGCTATAGGACACAGGAAACTCAAATCAGTGCTCCATGATAACCTAGAGTGGAGAGATGGAATGGAAGGTGGGAGGGAGGCTCAAGAGGGAGGGGCCAGAGATATACTTATGGCTGATACATGTTGATACATGACAGAAACCAACACAATATTGTAAAGCAGTTATCCTCCAATTAAAAATAAATCAATTCATTAATTTAAAAAATTAGCTATAAAAATGCATTCAGTGATGTGGAAATGTTTAGGCCAACAGTACATTCTGATAACTTTTAAGCCTTATTTCATCCTTACCTAGTAATTAAATAACTACTTGCATCAACAACACTGGTAAAGAAAAAACTGCCCTGATCTGAAACAGAGCTCATGGTTGAGAATTTCTAAGTCCTGGTTAATCAATTCAAAATTAAAAGGGAAAAGCCATGCTGAGGAACCCTAATCCTTATAGTGTCCACTTGAGCATAATTTGATGCAAAATCTATTCTTCCTGATGGACTGAAAGCTGACTGCACCAGGCTTCCCAGATCTTAGACATGATCAAAATATGCATAATTTCAGAAAATAATATGGTTCCTCTCTCAATTGAAATAGGTCAGCTGTTTCTTGCTCTGAGCTATGATTATTTTTTCTTTTTATTTTATTAAAAATGCTATTTTTGTTGCTACATTTTGCACTGATGTAATAAACTAGTTTACTTTGAAGAAAGTATGCATAAACTCATTCCATATTCATAATCTTTAATTTGTATGTTCTATTTTTATAAGTGAGTTGCTTAGCTTTTATTTTATTTAACAAGTTAAATAGACATCTGAAATGTAAAAATGCCTCCTGATGTAAGCAACTGAGTTTTTACTTTTCTTCTGCTAATAAGCTTTACTTCTGCTAACAGGATTTACTTCCAATTAAAAAATCTATTTTCATGCAGAAATTTCATTTACTGTGTAAACATTAGACTTAAAAAGTATTTAACATGAGTATGCATATAATATTCTAAATTCAGATTTCACCCTAACCATAGCACTATTCTAAAAGCATAGTCATTTTTAATAGCTTGGTCACTATACCTCAAAACATGCTGAGAGTTATGAACTATTAATATATCAAAGGAGAAAACATTTCTGTAAAAAAGTCATTAAAAACTGAGGTTTACTTTGAAATGAATATAGTTCTGATACTCAAGGAGATTGTTTATTTTAGAATCTATTTTATATTTTTAGTTCTGAAATATTTTTTCAACATAAAACTATTTCACAATGCAAAAAGCATAGCTCTGGAGTACACAGATTATATATTTTTAATACTCATTAACATTTTCTTACATTTATTTCAGATTTTGTATTTGTAAAAGAAAATTTAGAAGTATGAATATACTGGAGACACGTTTTGCATGTGTGGTGTATGTTAAAGTCTTGTAAATAAAATTGTCAAGAGTGGTATATTTGGGTCTCTTTCTTTTTTGAATACTTCCTTCTTCCCTGCAAATCAAAACTATGCTTCAAAGCGTATCAGTGTTGATACTTAAAGACTTAATTTATTCATTTTAACTGCTACAGAATATTCATGTTTGCCCTACCACACCCAGCCATCTTTTGACAATGGACACTATTATTTCCAATTTTCAGCTATGACAAAAATGCTAACATGCACATCCCTGCACAGTGTCCTTTGTGCAATATACACAGTTGTGTGTGTGTGTGTGTGTGTGTATGTATTTGACTTTACCAGCTGATGAACTCCACTTCCCCACACAATCACTAACACCTGATATTGTTGTCAAATTAAATTTTTTTAAGTTAATGTCAATAGAATCAGTATGAAACATACTGCTGTTTTTTAGACTTGCATTTCCTGGCACTGCTGAGGTTGAACATCATTCATTCATGTTACTTTTCCTTCCATGTTTCCTCTTCTAAACTGCCTTTTCATATTGTTAGCTCACTTTTCCTTTCTACTGAATTACTTACCTCTTCCTATTGGAATGTAGTTTATTATATAATATATAAAATTATATAATTATAATTATAAATTGTACAGATTCTTTCAATGAAATACCATAACCCTGTTTACTTGCAAATAGCTGAAATACACCTTTATAAAAATTTTTTCTTTGTCAGTTGACTCTGTTCCATAAACAATTCTAGCACAGAGAGGCTCCAGGAACTTGAGAGCCAGCTGGGAGGAAGAAGATAAAGCTGCTGGGACTTACTGGGGATACTCCCTGAGAGAAAGAAAATAAACTGATGACCAAGCCTGTCTCCTCCTCAAGTGGATCTCCTGGCATTTGTTATTAGAAGAAAATTTATCTAGTGAATGTCCTTTGTGGGGAGTTCCTAGCAAAATATTACTTAGCTAAATGGACTCAGAATCTATGAGACACAGCTCCTTGAAGGTAGCCATTTGAGCTGTAAAATTATCCAGGTTATAAATGGAGATGTTTAGCAACATAAAGCTCCCTCTGTGTGAGATCCCCACACAATCTCACCTGGGGACCTCATCTACTGTTTGAGGCTAGAGAGACATGTCTCACGACAAGGATCTTAGGAAGTGTATAGAATGTCCCACGTCTCTTTCTGCTTCACCTGTGTCCTTGCCTATTTCTGAAATAATTAGTAAAGCTGGTACTGAATAAGGCCTCTCTGATTCACAGGATTCAACCTGACAGTCCAATCATGAGTGTGCTCACAAGTGTGGACAGCAATCCTGACCCTCACTGAATCTCCGTACTGCCTATTTCTACCTTGTTTCTGGACTCCTTCTATCGGATTTTACTTGACACATCATAGAAAAGGTCTCTCTATTGATTTCAGTTTCTTTAAAAAATACTATCTTTGCCACTTTCCTACTTAGTCTCACCTCAAGGCAACTGGTTGGTTTACAAGGCTCTGATGGGTAGCCAGGATTGCAGTAGGATTCTTCAACAACCATATAAAGTATAAACTAAACAGTTATGCCTCTTTTTCCACGTTGCCGTTCTATTAACAAAACACTCTGCTTTTGCTAAAATTTAGAAATGAAATATACTGATAAAGAAGTAGTAGAAAATTTTCATGCCTGATAAGAAGGATGATTCTGTGAAAATCAAGTACCATCTAGATATCTGCTGCTGCTAAGTCGCTTCAGTCATGTCCAGCTCTGTGCGACCCCATAGATGGCAGCCCACCAGGCTCCGCTGTCCTTGGGATTCTCCAGGCAAGAACACTGGAGTGGGTTGCCATTTCCTTCTCCAATGCATGAAAGTGAAAAGTGAAAGTGAAGTCGCTCAGTCGTGTCCGACTCTTCGCGACCCCATGGACTGCAGCCCACCAGGCTCCTCTATCCATGGGATTTTCCAGGCAAGAGTACTGGAGTGGGGTGCCATCGCCTTCTGCAATCTAGATATCTAGACAAACTTATAAATTTATTAATAAAATTCTAATAAACGAAACAGAAAACTTACTAAAAACGTGTCTATTGCTTTTTTTACAGCGAAAATGCCCCCATGTTTTCTCTGTAACAATTTGTGAACTGGCTGGCTTTTCCTAAACGATAGCTGTTTGAATTCTATCTGAAAAGAGCAAGTCATTCAAAGAAGGAGTTACTCACAGAATTTTCTAACACAGAGACCCACTGACACAAAGTAAAAAAAATTAAAACCAATGTCTTGATTTTGTTCTGTTTTGAACAGCCAAACAATGCAAGTCCTTAAAAATCAACATGTCAGAAGTCTGTGTATTCCTATGGGAGTCACTTTTCAAGTTATTTTAAAAACAAACAGAAAACCAAGGTGACTGGAACAAGATGGTAAATACAGAACAATCATGATGAGAAGATTCTGTCACTCCTTATGAAAGACAGATACAAATTCTTAATTTTAATCAATTGATAAGAAAAGACTCCAAACAGGAGAATACAAAATACATATTTGTCAAAATATTAGTAAAGTTTTATATTCAGCATCATGGAGATTTTTCAAGACCTAAGAAAACTGCATTCTTATAAATAAACACAGCCATAAAAAAGATAACAACATTAGAGGATACAAACCCACTTGCACATAAATCTATTTCTCTGTAGATTACATATGAAGAATATATATTAAAATTGAGTTAAAACACTCACTTTAAAAAAGTATTGAAACAATTTTACTATTAAACCTATTTTGGATTCAGAAAAAAAACTTAAATTTCAAATGCTACGTTTTAATTGAGTTGTAGTTTACAGACAGTGGAGTGTCCAGAACTTCAGTGCCCATTTTGATGAATTGTGACAATCATATTTAACCATCCTTGTAACCACACTCTACTCTTTCCTGCTCCTTTTTAGTCAATCCCAGCTGCTGCTGCTGCTAAGTTGCTTCAGTCGTGTCCGACTTGTGCAACACCATAGACGGCAGCCCACCAGGCTCCCCCTTTCCTGGGATTCTCCAGGCAAGAACACTGGAGTGGATTGCCATTTCCTTCTCCAATGCATGAAAGTGAAAAGCGAAAGAGAAGTCGTTCAATCGTGTCCGACTCTTCGTGACCCCATGGACTGCAGCCTCCCAGGCTCCTCCGTCCATGGGATTTTCTAGGCAAGAGTACTGGAGTGGGGTACCATCGCCTTCTCCGAGTCAATCCCAGAGCCATCGCCCATACCAGCTACTCTGGTATCTTTCACCATACATTAATTTTGCCTGTTTTGGAACTTAATAGAAATTTAATCCAACCTTGTATGTTCTTTTAGGACTGGTTTACTTTTCTCAGCCTAGTATACTTAGATTTATCCATGCTGTTGTGTGCTATTGACTCAATACATTTTATGGTTGAACAATATTCTACTAAATATTCTGATTTACTTATTGATCCTCCTGTCAGTGGAATCGAGTTGTTCTCAGATTAACACTCTTCAAATTAAAGATACTATGAACATTTACTTGGAGAACGCAATGGCAAACCACTCCAGTACTCTTGCCTAGAAAATCCCATGGATGGAGGAGCCTGGTGGGCTACAGTCCATGGGGTCGCCACGAGTCGGTCACGACTGAGCGACTTCACTTTCACTTTTCACTTTCACGCAATGGAGAAGGAAATGGCAACCCACTCCAGCATTCTTGCCTAGAGAATCCCAGGGACGGCAGAGCCTGGTGGGCTGCTGTCTATGGGGTCGCACAGAGTCGGACATGACTGAAGCGACTTAGCAGCAGCAGCAGCATGAACATTTACAGACAATTGTTCTTGTCAACACAGCTGCTGAGTTGTTTGGCTATATGGTAAGTACATAACTGATTTTCCAAGGAACTTTTAGTCTGTTTTATAGTCTCACTAGTGAGAGAAGACTCTACACATGGACATCACCAGATGGTCAACAATGAAATCAGATTGATAATATTCTTTGCAGCCAAAGATGGAGAAGCTCTATAGAGTCAGCAAAAACAAAACCAGGAGCTGACTGTGGCTCAGATCATGAACTCCTTATTGCCAAATTCAGATGTAAATTGAAGAAAGTAGGGAAAACCGCTAGATCATTCAGGTACGACCTAAGTCAAATCCCTTACAATTATACAGTGGAAGTGACAAATAGAATCAAGGGATTAGATCTGATAGAGTGCCTGAAGAATGATGGATGGCGGTTCATGACATTGTACAGGAGGCAGGGATCAAGACCATCCCCAAGAAAAAGAAACACAAAAAGGCAAAATGGTTGTCTGAGGAGGTCTTACAAATAGTTGAAAAAAGAAGAGAAGCAAAAGGCAAAGGAGAAAAGGAAAGACATAACCATCTGAATGCAGAGTTCCAAAAAATAGCAAGGAGAGATAAGAAAGCCTTCCTCAGTGATCAATGCAAAGACATAGAAGAAAACAATAGAATGTGAAAGACCAGATTTTTCTTCAAGTAAATTAGATACCAAGGGAACATTTCATGCAAGGATGGGCACGATAAAGGACAGAAGTGGTATGGACCTAACAGAAGTAGAAGATATTAAGAGTTGGCAAGAATACACAGAACCACCATACAAAAAAGATCTTCATGAGCCAGATAACCAAAATGGTGTGATCACTCACCTCGAGTCAAACATCCTGGAGTGCAAAGTCAAGTGGCCTTAGGAAGCATCACTAAGAAGAAAGCTAGTGGAAGTGATAGAATTCCTTTTGAGCTACTTTAAATCCTAAAACATGATGCTGTGAAAGTGCTGCACTCAATGTGTCAGCAAATTTGGAAAACTCAGCAGTGGCCACAGGACTGGAAAAGGTCAGTTTTCATCCCACTCCCAAAGAAAGGCAATGCCTAAGATGTTCAATTTACAGCACAATTGCACTCATCTCACATGCTAGCAAAGTGATGTTAAAAATTCTCCAAGCCAGGCTTCAACAGTATATGAACCATGAACTTCAGGATGTTCAAGCTAGATTTAGAAAAGGCAAAGGAACCAGAGATCAAATTGCCACCATCCACTGGGTCATCAAAAGAGCAATAGACTTCCAGAAAAAACATCTTCTGTTCTACTGACTACGCCAAAGCATTTGACTGTGTGGATCAAAACAAACCGTGGAAAATTCTTAAAGAGATGGGAATACCAGACCACCGCACCTGCCTCCTGAGAAAAAAGCTCCAATACTTAGGCCACCTGATGTGAAGAGCGGACTCATTTGAAAAGACTCTGATGCTGAGAAAGATTGAAGGCAGGAGGAGAAGGGGACGACAGAGGATGAGATGGTTGGATGGCATCATCAACTCGATGGACATGAGTTTGAGCAAGCTCCGGCAGTTGATGGACAGGGAAGCCTGGCATCCTGTGGTCCATGGGGTTCAACGAGTAGGACACAACTTAGCGACTGAACTGAGCAATTTATGACTTCACAGAACCTCTTTAAAACTTTGCCATGTTAATCTTTTTAAAATTTTGCCATTCTTGTCACTGTCCATTGCATTTCTCTGCCGACTAATCAAATTGCACTTTATTCAGGTATTTATTGTCCATTCCCTTGTAGCTTAGTTGGTAAAGAATCTGACCGCAGTGCAGGGGACCTGGGTTTGATTCCTGGGTCAGGAAGATCCCCTTTACGAGGAAATGGCAATCCACTCCAGTAGTCTTGCCTGGAGAATCCCATGGACAGAGGAGCCTGGAGGGCTACAGCCCATGGGGTCGAAAGAGTCACATACGACTTAGTGACTAAACCATCAGCAGTATGTATTCTTTCATGCGTTTAAATATTTTGCTCATTTTTTATATTGAGTTGTTGATCCATTCTTTCCTGATCAAATTACCTTAAGATTTGTCTAAAATCAACAGGCCATTAGTGTGTGCTGTATTTCAGGCTTATCTTCTTGGTAGCTTTTCGGTGAACTCTAGGATTTTCTCTGTTTCTAAACATGTTGACTCTAAAGACAGTTTTACTGTTTCCTTTCAAAGTACAGTAGCCTTACTGCAATGGCAAGGAGGGCTAGAACAAGGATAACTACAGGTGAGAAGACAGAACATCCCTTCCTTGTTCCTTACCTTGGTGAAAGCATTCAGTCTTTCACCATGGTATATCCATTAAGGTTTTCACAGAAAACAAAATTTACTGTGTTGAGAAAGTTTCCTTCTGTTCTTACTTTTGTATTTTCTCGAAAAAAATCATGAATTGGGTGGTGAATTTTGGCAATTGATTTTTCTGCATATACTCAGATAATGTGGGTCTTTCTGTTATATTATGAATTATACAGATTGTTTTATGAATGTGAAAACAACTTTTCATTCCTGAGATAAATCTCACATGAACATCATGTATTATTTTTCTGTATGTTGCTGGGTTCTATTTCGAATACCCAGTAAGGATTTTACTTCTGTGTTCATGTGAGAGAGTCTGAGTTTGTTTTCAGTTTTGCTTTGTTTTCCTGCAATGTCTGTCTAGTTTTGATATAAAGTAACAATAGTCTCAGGAAATGAATCATAAATGTTCCTTATTCTTTCAGTCTCTAAAGAGAGTTTGGGTAGTTTCTTGCTTAAATGCATGATATAATTTTGGTCTTTGCAGAGAGGTTCATAATTTTAAATATACTTTATTTAATCAGTGTAATTTAGGTTTTCTACTTTTTCTTGAGTCAGTTTTGGTAATTTTCAGCTTTCAAGGAATGTGTGCATTTAGTCTATATTGTTGAGAATACTGCCAAAATTTTTTTCATATTTATATTTACTTATTTTATTTTCACAGTTTTCTTGGTATATATTGCTTTTATATTTATGTTGAAATTTCCTGTTTGTCTCCTTATTCATGTACTCTTTTTTCTAATTGAATGAAAGCTTCCTTAAATTCTGTAGTGCTTTACAACTTCAGAAGTTTCACACACATGATTTTATATAATCCTATAATAACCACTTTTTCCTCCTACCCCTATAGTGCCCCTCCCCCTACCTTCTCCCCACTGGTAACTACTAGCTTCTTCTCTTCATCTGTGAGTCTGTTTCTTTTTTGCTATATTCTCTAGTTTGTTGTAATTTTTACATTCTATATACAGGTGATGTATTTGTCTTTCTCTGTCTTACCTCACTTAATATAAGGTTCTCCAAGTCCATCCACGTTGCTATAAATGGCAAGATTTTATTTGTTTTGTTACTGTTAAGTAGTATTCCAGTGGGCGTCTGTGTGTGTGTGTGTGCAGTCACAGTTTTATCTATTCATCTCTCGATGGACACTTAGGTTGCTTCTGTAACTTGGCAATCATAAATAATGCTGCTATGAACATCGAGGTGCATGTGTCTTTTAATTAGTATTTTTTGGATATATATACCCTGAAAGTGGAATTGCTGAGTCATATGGTAGTTCTATTTTCAGCTTAATGAGAAACTTTCATACTGTTTTCCACAGTGGCAGAACCAATTTACATTCCCACCAAACTGTACAAGGGTTTCTGTTTCTCCACATCCTCGCTGCTACTGCTGCTGCTACTGCTAAGTCGCTTCAGTCGTGTTCGACTCTGTGCGACCCCATAGATGGCAGCCCACCAGGCTCCCCCATCCCTGGGATTCTCCAGGCAAGAACACTGGAGTGGGTTTCCTTCTCCAATGCATGAAAGTGAAAAGTGAAAGTGAAGCCGCTCAGTTGTGTCCGACCCTTAGCGACCCCATGCACTGCAGCCTACCAGGCTCTTCTGTCCATGGGATTTTCCAGGCAAGAGTACTGGAGTGGGGTGCCACTGCCTTCTCCACCACATCCTCGCTAACACCTGTTATTTGTGTACTTTATGATGACTACCATTCTGAGAGGTGTGAGATGACATTCCACTGTGGCTTTGATTTACATTTGCCTGATGATTAGTGATGTTGAGCATATTTTCATGTGCCCATGAGTTAATCAGCTATTTTTGATGTTGAGCTGTATAACTCCTAATATATATTTTGCATGATATATACATACACACACAGATTTAAGACTTGGCCCATAAAGAAGGCTAAGTGCTAACAAATTGATCCTTTCAAATTATGGTGCTGGAAAAGATTCTTGAGAGTGCCTTGTACTGCAAAGAGATCAAACCAGTCAATTCAAAGGAAATCAGTTCAGTTCAGTTCAGACGCTCAGTCATATCCGACTCTTTGTGACCCCACGGACTGCAGCATGCCAGGATTCCCTTTCCATCACCAACTCCTGGAGCTTGCTCAAACTCATGACCACAGAGTTGGTGATGCCATTCAAACATCTCATCCTCTGTTGTCCCCTTCCCCTCCTGCCTTCAATCTTTCCCAGCATCAGGGTCTTTTCCAATGAGTCAGTTCTTCACATCAGGTTGGCCGAAGTACTGGAGCTTCAACTTCAGCATCAGTCCTTCCATTGAATATTCAAGATTGATTTCCTTTAGGATGGACTGGTTTTATCTCCTTGAAGTCCAAGGGACTGTCAAGAATCTTTTCTAGCATCACAATTTGAAAGGATCAATTCCCAATTAGCATTCACACCCTGAATATTCACAGGAAGGACTGATGCTGAAGCTGAAGCGCCAAAACATTGGTCACCTGATACAACTGGAGACCTGACTCATTGGAAAAGACCTTGATGCTGGGAAAGATTGAAGGCAAAAGGAGAGGGTGCAGCAGAGGATGAGATGGTTAGACAGCATCACAGACTAAATGGACATGAATGTGAGCAAACTACCAGAGACAGTGAAGGACAGGGAAGCCTGGCATACTGCAGTCCATGAGGTCACACAGAGGGATGCAACATGGCCACTGGAACAGCAACAACGATAATGTTCTTCCAGCAGCCAGCTACTTTACCTGTGAATCAACAAGTTCTCTTTATGCTATGTTTCCAAGCCTCTGTTGGAATCTGTCTAAAATAGTCTTTATCCCAGAACTATAAAGTACTATAGTGCTATGGTCCAACATCTTAGGGTCTCCACTGAATGCTTTATTAAACAAGGTCTTGGTTTTATAGCTGAATAGAATTTGGATCATCCCAAGCACTGTGTGAGGTCTGGCTATTGTTCTTTGTAGTATTTCTTTTCTGAGCAGGTTTTCTTTATTTGGCCTTGTGAAGTGTCCTCCTATACATGTGCAGCTTAGTAGTCAACAAGAAATCAAGAAAACCTCTGCAGAAATTACTTGAGCTCTTCCTTTTCAAAGTCTTCTTCTCTCCATGACCCTGACCCAGAATTTCGCTACATCAGTTCTCTGGAACTCCAGACTCTGACCCACCAGTTCAGTGAGAGCGCTGGGACTGGTGGGCCTCCAGGCCAAAAGTCAAGGCAATCATGGGCTACATAGTTTGTTTACTTATCTTAAGAATCACAACTCTGTATTGCTTATTGTCTAAAATTCACCAAATTGTGTATCTGTCCAGAGTTTTAGCTATTTACATTGGGAAGGGTACTCTGTATGTCTTTTTAATAAATTTTAATAGGTTCAAGAAATTTTATTTTAAAAAGACAATTTGTTACACTTTTTCCAAAAAAATCACCTTAATATGCAAATTTGAGATGCAAATCTCCAATAAGAATTGCATCAAAGGAGCTTGCATAACTCAATGAAGCTACCAGACATGTCTTGTAGGGCCACCTAAGACAGAGGGGTCACAGTTAAGAGTTCACAAAATGTGGTACACTGGAGGAAGAAATGGCAAACCACTTTAGTATTCCTGCCACGAGAACCCCATGAATAGTATGAAAAGTCAAAAAGATATGACACTGGAAGATGAGTCCCCCCAGGTCAGAAGGTTTCCAACGTGCTACTGGGGAAGAGCAGAGGGCAATTATTAATTTCTCCAGAAAGAATGAAACAGCTGGGCCAAAGTGGAAATGACACTCCACTGCGGATGTGTCCAGTGGTGAAAGTAAACTCTGATGCCCTAAATAACAATATTGCATAGGAACCTGGAATGTTCAGTCCATGAGTCAAGGTAAATTGGATGTGGTGAAGCAGGAGTTAGCAAGAGTGAACATTGAAATCTTAGGAATCAGTGAACTAAAATGAATGGGTTATGGATGAATTTAATTCAAGTGACCATTACATTTACCAATGTGGGCAAGAATCCCTCAGAAGAAATGGTATAGCCCTCCGTGGGGAATGAGCAAATTGGCGTGTTCAGGCTCCCTTACTCCATGTTTTGTAAATAACAATTATGTAACAGCTGAGATCATTCGTGGTACTGTGCGTGCATGTCGCGAGGTGCTCACCTGGTGTGGTACGTGCATGTGAGCTCCGAGAAAGTGGAGGCATTACTGCTGCGTTACACCTGTGCCTGCTGGGTCAGCCACAAGAGCAGGGAAGCTGTGTCATGGCTACCGTGCCAGCTAGGAGATAGTGAACATGCCTGCAGTTCCTATGGGCCCTCAAGTCTCTTTCCAGCCTTTTAACGCACACCTTGCCCAGGCTGGGTTCAGCGAACAGTGCGAACAGCAAGACAACTGGTGCCATGAACAGGATCAGCAATACACCCTTACAGTCAACAAAAGAGTCCAAAAGTGCAATCTCAAAAATGACAGAATGATCTCGGTTCGTTTCCCTTCAACATCATGGTAATTTAAGTCTAGGCCCCACCACTAACTAATGTCAAAGTAGCAGAAGTTGACTAGTTCTATGAAAACCGACAAGACTTTCTAGAACTAACACCAAGAAAAAAGATGTCCTTTTCATCATAGGGAATTGGAATGCAAAACTAGTAAGTCAAGAGATACCTGGAGTAACAGACATGTTTGTTATTCCAGATACTTGGAATAACAGACAAGCCACCTCAGGCTTCCCTGGTGGCTCAGCTGGTAAAGAATCTACCTGCAATGCAGGAGACCTGGGTTTAATCCCTGGGTTGGGAAGACACCCTGGAGAAGGAACAGCTACCCACTCCAGTATTCTGGCCTGGAGAACTCCATGGACTGCACAGTCCATGGGGTCACAAGGAGTCGGACACGACTGAGTGACTTTCACTTTGGCCTTGGAGTACAAAATGAAGCAGAGCAAAGGCTACCAGAGTTTTGTCAAAAGAATATGCTGGTTATTGCAAACACCCTTTTCCAACAACCCGAGAGACAACTCTACATATGGACATCACCAAATGGTCAATAATGAAATCAGATTGATTGATATTTATAATATTCATCTAACATCTAATAGTAAAATAAAGCTGGTCTTTCCTTGCTAACTCTCCCACTCCACAGCACTTAATTCTGAGTCCCTGTTCGCTTTCTGACTATGATTTCATGATTGTCATATAGTGATAATCCCCTAATTTTTATGTAGGTCCCTCTTTCTCTCAAGCTTTAATTTCACATTTCTATGTTTGACAACTTCAATGTTTCCTCATATTCCATACATACAAAATAAACTTTTTCTGTTCTCCAAGAAGCATTTCTTTCCCATTTTCCTAATTCTACTTAGTGACATTCATTTTTCCTCTTAGTTTTATAAAATTAATTTTTACACTGATTCTCCTCTCTCCTTCACAGTAAACATTTCCTGAGTCCTTTGTATAACACCTCTTGTATATAAGTGAGTATTTCTATTGCTGCTTGTAGAAGAGTTATTGCATTGAGTGTCCAAATACATGGCTTCCTTGCATTCATGCCCCTTATATTCCCTTCTACTCTAACTCCATCTCTTACCACTGTTTTACTGAATTTCTGAGCCTTACATGTAGTAGACACCTTGAACTTACTAATCGCTAGTCATTATACACCCTTTTATAGTTAAAAAAAAAAATCTGGAAAGCATAAAAGTAAATTTTTTATATTTCCTTGCTGCTTTGGTTCTGAATATGTTGTTAGTTTATAAATAAATGCACACAGAAAATCTATATTAGCTGAAACTGAATCACACAGTGAGATTCAGTGTGTGAGGGCATATAGTGAGGGCGTCTGTATGGCTGTTGTACACTGTGGCAAGGCTGTTTTATGGACCCTGTGTCTATAGCAGTAGCTCCTGGAGTCAGCAAACTGCTTCATGATCATGATGGTGAAGGCAGCAATTCCTTTGAAACTAGATTTTGCTCGGTGATTGTGGGAGGTTGTTGTTGTTCAGTCACCCAGTTGTATCCAACTCTGCCACTCCATGGACTGCAGCAACCAGGCTTCCATGACCTTTACTATCTCCAAGAGCTTGATCAAACTCATGAGTTGATTGTGCCATCCAACCATTTGCTGCCCCCCTTTTTCTCCTGCCGTCAATCTTTCCCAGCATCATAGTCTTTTTAGTGAGTTGGCTTTTCACATCAGGTGGCCAATAAAGTATTGGATCTTCAGTATCTGTCCTTCCAATGAATATTCAGGGTGGATTTCCTTTAGGATTGATTGGTTTGATCTCCTTGCTGTCCAAGAGACTTTCAAGAGTCTTCTCTAGCAACATAGTTGGAAAGGACCAATTCTTTGGCACTCAGTCTTCTTTATGGTCCAGCTATCACATTTGTAGGAGACTACTGGAAAAACCATAGCTTTGACTATACAGACTTCTGCTGGTAAAGAGATACAGACTTCTGCTGGTAAAGGTTTGTCATAGCTTTTATTCCAAGAAGCAAGCATCTTTTAATTTCATGACTGCAGTCACTGTCCACAGTGATTTTGGAGCCCAGGAAATAAAGTTATGGAAGGGGCCTGGGCTTTTCTTTAATAATTCCATAGCTCTTCATGCATTCTTTACTTTCTCCTTAAATTGACTGGAGTAAATTCTGTCATCCATTGTTAAGATGTTGATGAGTCGTTTCCTTGTCTTTAAACAGTAATACTAATATCTTGAAAGGTTATTCAAAGAATTTAATGGGACAATTCATGTAAAGCATGTTAAGACATATTATCTGCCAAAAACTAAGTTTTGTTTTGGTGTTTTTACTCTTGTTTTAAAGTTGCTTAACAATCAGAATGCCTTGGTTTGAATCATGGCTTGTAGCATATGTTCTTTCTGCAAGCTTGGTCAAGCTGCTTAACTTTTCTAAAGTTTGATTTCTTTATCTATAAACTAAGTAAAAAGCAAAACTACTTCATGTAGTTTGGTAAGGGAAGCCCGAAAATTAAATGAGAATATGTTAATAATTTTTTTTCCTGTACTTCGTTATTCTCCACACAAATCTGATTCCATTCAAACTAATTTCCCACATTGACTCCTGTTTTAATGCCATGAGCTCAACCTGTTTCCTCAGAGCTCTGGGCACACCTTTTAAAAATAACACTCAGTATCCTGACATTATACATTCTCTTTTTTTTCAATTCAAATCCATTTTCAAGCTGTTCCTTTTTCATGTAATCTTTTCAAGGACCTGAAACCTACCTTGATCACTTTCTTGGTCTTGCAGCTCCTACAAACAGCACCATGCATTTTAACACAATTTTTTCCCTTAGTAAATGTGCCTTATTTCTTTCTCAAGAGGATTTTTTGCTCATTGAGATCATTCAGTCCAGTTCAGTTTAGTCGCTCAGTCATGTCTCATTCTTTTCGACCCCATGAATCACAGCACGCCAGGCCTCCCTGTCCATCACCAACTCCCAGAGTTCACTCAAACTCACATCCATTGAGTCGGTGATGCCATCCAGCCATCTCATCCTCTGTCGTCCCCTTCTCCTCCTGCCCCCAAACCCTCTCAGCATCAGAGTCTTTTCCAATGAGTCAACTCTTCGCATGAGGTGGCCAAAGTACTGGCATTTCAGCTTTAGCATCATTCCTTCCAAAGAAATCCCAGGGCTGATCTCCTTCAGAATGGACTGGCTGGATCTCCTTGCAGTCCAAGGGACTCTCAAGAGTCTTCTCCAACATCACAGTTCAAAAGCATCAATTCTTCAGCGCTCAGCTTTCTTCACAGTCCAACTCTCACATCCATACATGAACATTAGTAACAACTAATTAAAAAAAAAATCTAACAGAGCTCTTACAAGAGTTCTCCATTTAACAGAGACTTGAAAAACTATTGACCAGATGATTTACCATGTCATTGATTGAAATCAATTAGATTATACAATATTTTGTCATTAAATGTAGAGAACTTAGATGTATGAATTTGGTTAAGTGTTTAATATTATATATACATAATTTTCTTAATATTAATTTTTTTCTCTTTACCAAAACATTTCTGTCTCTAATTTCCTTTGATTGTGCTTACTTCTACCATAGAAACAATAATAATGTTAGATGAACTGACAAAATGAACACATAAAATATGTCACTGTCAACATTAAAATATGAGAATGACTCCTGTTCCTTAGATACATTTGCTAGCAGTGACATAAGACTCACAGATAAAAGGGCTTAGAGAATCGTTTTCAAACTTGGCTGCAGAGTGGAATCACCTGGTGAGCTTTAACAATGTCGACACAGTGAGTCCCCTACGTGTGAAACTTGAAGCTCACGTGTCCAATGACATAAGTTAGTTCACATGCCTGGTATACACTGTCACATGCATGAATTCTCTACAAGTGGTTGTGCTTTTGTGTACATTATTGTACACTACTGCATTGAATACAGAGTACAGTATCTTTATTTCAAGCCCAGGGTGTCCAGAAGCCAGTGTAAAAGCAGGGGTGAAGTAGCTGGCACTACTGTACTTTTCAAGGTATTGTACAATAAGATTTAAACTGTTTTACTTTTTTGTGTTTGCTTTTTATGTATGTATTATTTGTGTGAAAAGTGTTATAAATTTATTACTGTACAGTACCGTATAGCCAAGCCAATTGTGTTAGATGGCTACCTGGGCTAACATTTTTGGACTTAGAAACAAACTGGACTTACAAACATGCTCTCAGAATGGAATTTGCTTGTATGTAGGGGACTAAGGGTAATGTGTCAGCATGCTAAAAAGCAGAGATATTACTTTCCTGACAAAGGTCCATCTAGTCAAAGCTATGGTTTTTCCAGTAGTCATGTATGGATGTGAGAGTTGGACCATGAAGAAAGCTGAGCACCAAAGAATTGATGCTTTTGAACTCTGGTGCTGGAGAAGACTCTTGAGAGTCCCTTGGACTGCAAGGAGATCAAACCAGTCCATCCTAAAGGAAATCAGTCCTGAATATTCATTGGAAGGACTGATGCTGAAGCTGAAACACCAATACTTTGGCCATCTGATGTGAAGAACTGACTCATTTGAAAAGACCTTGATGCTGGGAAAGAGTGAAGGTGGGAGGAGAAGGGGACGCCAGAGGATGACAAGGTTGGATGGCATCACTGACTCAATAAACATGAGTTTGAATAAGCTCTAGGAGTTGGTGATGGACAGGGAAGCCTGGAGTACTACAGTCCATGGGGTCGCAAAGAGTCGGACACGACTGAGCAACTGAACTGAACTACAGTACCTGCATCTTAACCCCAGAGACCTCCATTTAATTCGATTGGCATATGCCTTGGCAACTGGATATTTAAAGTCAGTCAGATGAGTCTCGTGAGCAATTAGAAATAAGAACCATTGGTCAGAGGTTATTCTCCATTTAGCATCCACTCTTGTTCACTTTCCTCTCACTGCTTTGCTTTAGGAACACACTACTTGCTTGGAGAGGCTTAAGGCCACTCCTTTGCCATTACTAGTAATACCTTTGACACATATATACCAGTAAGGGTGATAAAATGGTATTATTTTGAGAACTGTTTTATGAAAATATCTTTAATTTCAGCAGGCAGTAACAATATTCACGTATTACTAGAAATAAGGTAGAAAGAGAAAGGGAAAACAAGTTTACAGATGCATTAATTAACTATAAAAGAAAGTTACAGTTTCAAGTTGCATGTACCTGGTCAATGGCACCCAGATCATCCGCAAAGCTGTTTACTTCTGACAGAAGCAGGGATATGATAGATCTTCTCAACAAGCTGCAACTTCCCAGGGTTACCAGACTCTGTGAGACGTAACGCTGCACCTGAAACTGCAGATGAAGGTAAGCAGGCGTCTACTTTCCGTCAAGTCAGCTCAGAATATATTTAATGGGCATTTTCTAAGATTCACTACTGAGCTCCCTGCTGTGGGGAGCTCAGAAAGTGTCAACATAATTCTGGGCCAGTCTCAAGCAAAACTGTGAAGCAGATGATCACGATAGAAGCAATGAAATTTTACAGCAGTTAATATTTTGAAATGTGTGACAAGGTGCTAAAATGGAAGTTTTAGCTGAAGGACCAAAAGATCATATCGTTTAGATGATAGACTACATACAGAATGAATCAAGGGGATGACAAAACAAGACTCTCAGACCCTTAACCATTAAATATAGATATGGAGCTGTAGAGGCAGAGATGATAAAAAGGGAAAGAGGAAAAGGTTTGAAGATGTCTTTGGGAAGAGGCCCACCTCCATGCTGCCGAGGGACGGGTGTGGGTGTCTATTCTCCACAAATCAAAAGAGAGGTCATTTAGAGGGAGGAGAAAAAAATGTGGGACTCTGATTTTTCATCTAGAGGTGGCACAAGAACTTATCATTCAATAAATTTCAAAGGACAGTGGGAGACAATAAACTATATCCCTTATAGTTATTAGGAGAAATGCCACTTGATTATTATTCACATTAAGGTACATATAACTCATACCTCAATTTTCATTAAATCTTTTCTTTAATTATCTGGGAGAAAGGAGACTTCAAGGAGTATCTCAAAACACAAAAACAGCATCTACCTTGCCATTGCTCTCTATGAGCTTAAAATCATATTTAGGAGACACTACTTTGCTATATAAAATATTTAAATGACAATGCTAAATAACTAATGCCATATGACACTAAGAAATGCTATCTGTGTCCTTTAGGATAAACACTTCATGTTGATATTCCTCAAATTTATATTTTAATAATATGCTTTAAAAGCTAATCAATGACACTAAGAACCTGAATAGATTATAGGCTTCAAAAAACATCTATTATAAATCCAGATGTGTATAACTAGCTGTTAATAATAATTTTCTAAATCAACTTATCAAATTTACAACTAAAACCACATCAATTTATTATCATAGGGAATCACAGTTATTTATCAGTTATTTCCTAATAACATAATTAGCTAAGACTCTCATCTTTTGTAACTCTTTAATACCATTTACTATATGTCCCATTTTTTATAACATTTTTCTTTGTACCTGAAATAAAGAGTGCTCTTAGCTAAGTTGATGGTAACAATAACCCTGTGTATGAGACAGCAAAAGAGACACTGATGTATAGAACAGTCTTTTGGACTATGTGGGAGAGGGAGAGGGTGGGAAGATTTGGGAGAATGGCATTGAAACATGTAAAATATCATGTATGAAACAAGTTGCCAGTCCAGGTTCAATGCATGATACTGGATGCTTGGGGCTAGTGCACTGGGACGACCCAGAAGGATGGTAAGGGGAGGGAGGAGGGAGGAGGGTTCAGGATGGGGAACACATGTATACCTGTGGCGGATTCATTTTGATATTTGGCAAAACTAATACAATTATGTAAAGTTTAAAAATAAAATAAAATTAAAAAAAAAAAAAAACTTCTGTTGAGTATTTCATGGATGATGTAGTTGTTTACTTACCATTTTTCCTTAATATGTAACCTTTAGGGGATAGCTTAAAGAGAAGATAAATTTCACAATAAAATGGACTTTACACAGTGGGGATAAAGTGAAGTAAGTTATGACAGGCTGCAGACTCTGGAGCTCAACACTTGCCTGAGTTAAATCCCAGCTCCACGCTTATTAACTTGTACTAACAACTTACTAACCTTTTATTTCTCAGCTTACACTTCTGCAAAATAGTGACTGGACAGCAGCACCTACATAGACTCCTTCATATGAAGTTGAGACAGCAAAAATGATTAACACAGGGCCAGTCCCCCAGTATGCCAGCAAATTTGGAAAGCTCAGCAGTGGCCACAGGACTGGAATAGGGCAGTTTTCATTCCAATCCCAAAGAAAGGCAATGCCAAAGAATGCTCAAACTACCGCACAATTGCACTCATCTCACACGCTAGTAAAGTAATGCTCAATATTCTCCAAGCCAGGCTTCAGCAATATGTGAACCATGAACTTCCAGATGTTCAAGCTGGTTTCAGAAAAGGCAGAGGAACCAGAGATCAAATTGCCAATATCCGCTGGATCATGGAAAAAGCAAGAGAGTTCCAGAAAAACATCTACTGCTGCTTTATTGACTATGCCAAAGCCTTTGACTGTGTGAATTACAATAAACTGTGGAAAATTCTGAAAGAGATGGGAATATCAGAACACCTGACCTGCCTCTTGAGAAACCTGTATACAGGTCAGGAAGCAACAGTTAGAACTGGACATGGAACAACAGACTGGTTCCAAATAGGAAAAGGAGTACATCAAGGCTGTATATTGTCACCATGATTATTTAACTTACATGCAGAGTACATCATGAGAAACGCTGGGCTGGAAGAAGCACAAGCTGGAATCAAGATTGCCGGGAGAAATATCAATAACCTTAGATATGCAGATGACACCCTTATGGCAGAAAGTGAAGAGGAACTAAAGAGCTTCTTGATGAAAGTGAAAGAGGAGAGTGAAAGAGGAGAGCTTTAAGTTGGCTTATTTTTTTTTTAATTTTATTTTATTTTTAAACTTTACATAATTGTATTAGTTTTGCCAAATATCAAAATAAGCTCAACATTCAAAAAACTAAAATTATGGCATCTGGTCCCAACACTTCATGGGAAATAGATGGGGAAACAGTGTCAGACTTTATTTTTTTGGGCTCCAAAATCACTGCAGATGGTGACTGCAGCCATGAAATTAAAAGACACTTACTCCTTGGAAGGAAAGTTATGACCAACCTAGACAGCATATTAGAAAGCAGAGACATTACTTTGACAACAAAGGTCCATCTAGTCAAGGCTATGGTTTTTCCAGTGGTCATGTATGGATGTGAGAGTTGGACTGTGAAGAAAGTTGAGCACCGAAGAATTGATGCTTTTGAACTGTGGTGTTGGAGAAGACTCTTGAGAGTCCCTTGGACTGCAAGGAGATCCAACCAGTCCATTCTAAAGGAGATGAGTCCTGGGCGTTCATTGGAAGGACTGGTGCTAAAGCTGAAACTCCAGTACTTTGGCCACCTCATGCAAAGTGTTGACTCATTGGAAAAGACTCAGCTGCTGGGGGGGATTGTGGGCAGGAGAAGGGGATGACAGAGGATGAGATGGCTGGATGGCATCACCGACTTGATGGATATGAGTTTGAGTCAATTCTGGGAGTTGGTGATGGACAAGGAGTCCTGGCATGCTGTGATTCATGGGGTCGCAAAGAGTTAGACACAACTGAGCGTCTGAACTGAACTGAACTGAAGGCCCGCAGTAAGTGTCCATTAAGTGTTAAATATTACAATTTAGGATAGTAATATAAAAGCATCGAAGGTTTTATGTTTAATTCATTGACCCTTGAGATGTTAAATATTAGAAATAAAATCATTTGTCTAGAGTTAATACAGTCCTTTTAGAGGACAGCGCTGAGAAGGAAAGTTCATCACAAAGGGTTTTTCCACTGTATGGCTGTGAAGTAAGACTGTCTCCTCGATGTGACTGAGATCCATACGAGAGCAAAGACTAAGTGTACAACAATTAGGATGATTTAAAGTTCTGTGAATATTATAATAAAATGGTCTCCATTCTTCCTTTCATTAGGGTTAGGGTTGCCCTTTTGTAAATGCAGGGAATTTTGAGAGAGGCTGAACTGGAGCCTGGGCTTTTATCATGTATAAGGTGACTGCAGTAGAAACCAGAAAAGGGCTTGTCAACACCTCCACCATCCTTTTCTACTCTAGCGCCTCTTATCTCTATTTCAGGGACAGGAGGGCAGAAATAAATTTCCCAGATTCCTCTGCAGTTAGGATTTGGGATGTGATCTGAGCTCTGCCAGTTAGAGCACTCATTTGGGAACTGGATGCAGCAGTATATTTTGGAATCAGAGAAGCAGGGCACGGGGCATGTACTTCATGCACTTTGTTGGTGCAGTCTGTGGCAGAAGTGGCATGATTCTGGCTTATCTTGCAGCTGGTTCAGAGGACTCCTTCATCTCCAGGTTCTTAAACCCAGTAGAAGCAGCAGGATACTATTTTGGTGACCCACTGGCTTAGGGAGTCATTCCTATTAACTCAAGGATTCCCAAAGGTGCTTGGATCTATATATTCACCTGGAGGATTTGCAGAGCTCAGTGCCACATTGAAGTACTGGATTATCCAGGAGTGGAAATGCCTACCCATGTGCCCAATAAATTTGCCTTTTGACCTGCACAGGAAATTGAAAGATCTTGGAGAATGCCAGTGAATTATTATAAAATCAGTCAGGCGGTGTTTCTAATTACACAGTGCTGATGACAGTTCCAGGTGCAGCTCCCTGCCTCTGACACTTGGTAAGGCAGGTCCTGATCGGGGGAGTTTGCATTTGCCTAGGATACTGCAGTGTGCTTCCCCTGTCCAGTTCAGGCTATGTCAACTTGCTGGCTCCATGCCATCATTTTGTTCTTAGAATTCTGATTACTGAACTGGTCCATAGGACATCATGCCAGTGCACTGGACTGATGCCACCATGCTGATATGGCAGGGGTTTTGAGGGCCCCAGTAAAAACACATCATTTCAGAGAATGAACCCCAGAAATTCAGGTGCCTGGTGTACTTGGCAAGTTTTGGGGTCTGACACATGTTGGAATTACACTCCCCTAATGAAAAACATGTTGCTTTAAATGTAGCTCCCATCACTAATAAAAAGATACAATACTTGATATGCCTCTGTATATCTGAGGCAACATATATCCCTTTGGTTTTTTTACTTAGATGTATAGATTGAGAAATCACAAGGCTGTGAACTTCAAGAGGGGCCCAGAAGAGCATATAAAGATCTCTAGAAGCTGAGGAAGAAGTTTGTTCCTCTAGGTGACTAACAAGAATGGATCTCATGACCAATAAGAGCCAATATCCCAGAGTTAATCAGTATACTCTGTGAATTCTGTAGCCGTGACCCTAATCAGATAATCACAAAGGAGGTTCTTTTTTTGGGGGGTTTGGGGAGAAAGGTATACCTTTCTTGACAAGTAAATTTTATCCTTTATAGAAAACAAAAAGAAAGAAAGAAAATAACTCTTTGCTTATGCTATTTGGCCCCAGTAAAGACTGAATGAGTTCCTGACTGTGGACACCAAGTGACCACATGCCCAGAGCTGCTCATCTCAACTGGGTGTTATCTAAAATCAGGTATACATGGCAATATTTCATCATTAAGTAGTTGCAATAGATCAAAATAGGGATCAAGCAGGAACAGAAAGTATGGGTAAATTTTCCTTGGGCACTTAGTTCAAACTAGAATACCACTTCATAAAAGGTTGAATAATAGGAAACATGCTCTAATCCATGATCAATATACAATATTCCCTCCCCAACAGCCAAAATACACAGGTTCAGGAATCAACGTATGAAAGTGAGACTGGGAACTCTCAATAGACATCTAGTGATTTATGGGCAAAGTGTTATTCCCATCCTTGTGGCACTGGATTTCTCCCTAGAGGTCTACATAACCAAGTGAAAATGCTTCCTACTGACTGACCCAGCAATAGTTTTATGAACTGGAAGTTGAGATTTCCACCTGGCTACATAGATTTCTTCATGCTACTATGCCATTGGCAAAAGAGAGGCTCCTGGTGCAACTGACTTCATTGTGGAGGAAAATAGGGATTTACAATGTGATGAAGCAGGGAAGATTATACCTGGAAGCCGGGGATTGCCCTGTAGGCCTGACATATCCAAGTGGTAGAAGTAAACAGAATACTATAGCCAACTTTATGAGGTCAGACCCTTCAAAGATGAAACTGTATAAATCAACTAAGGTTCTGGCTGAGGACAAAGGGGAATGTGATTGGCAGTAGAAAAAGAAAGTCAATACAAATCATAGACTCATAATCAGTTGTAGAACTTAAGGCCATGGTGGGTTACATTTTTCTTCCTCTGTGCTTGTGTGTGTGTACGTGTGTGACTGTGTGCATGTATTTCATAATTTAGGCCATGAATTACAAAGTATCAAACGAGAGTTGTGTCTGAACTAGCATGGGGATGATTACCATCACATCAATCACATGAAAGGACCAAAACTTTGAATCCTTCCTTTTGAGAAGAGGTCTATAGATTTTTGTTTACACAAAGCTGGTATGTTATATTTTCATAACACAGCGCTGTTGCTATTGAGATTTGAGGGAAGTTTGAATATGGTAAAAATGGAGTATATGAATGTTGAATAATTAATAGGAGTGGTCCACAGCTGATAGACTGGAATCACCATTCAAATATTCTTTAAGCACACTTCAAGCACTAAAAAGGCTAATACTCTCCTTCAGAGATGGTTCTGGATATAATTTAAATGTTTGTAATTAGTACATCTTATTTAAGACATAGTGGAGAATTATTAACACTTGAGGAGAAAGACAGGCTGTAGGGCATCCCTTTTGAATGATGATACAATTTCCTAGAAGATATAGCAGGATTCTGGAACAGCTGGAAGAATTCTTCCTGAATCACGAGATTTCTGATGATAAATCTCTATCATCTGGGACTGGAAGCTTTGGAGACTTCTGTCTCTGGGCTGCCTCCATTAGAGTACAATCAGCAGCAGGCCTGATTCCATGGGTGTGTTTTACAAGAAGGAATTTTAAGACAAGTATTAAAACTGGGCTTAATGCTAGTACTAACCCAAAAGATACAGATTCAGTAGAGAAAGAGAAAATATTAAAAAGAACCAAGATTCAAGAATATGTGACATAAAAACTCAAGGTGGATGAGCTCAGGAGAACAATGAAGATGACTGAGTACAGAGTTGATATACTTGAATATAGGTCAGCAGAATTTATGCAACCTGAGGAGCTAACAGAATCTCAGGGACACATGGGGTAATATACACAGCTCCATTGTAAGTGTAACTGGGGTCCAGAAGGAAAAAAGGGTCAGAACAGGCAGAAGATGTTTGAAGAGACAATGGCTGAAAACTTTCTGAATCTGGTGAAAGACAGATTAAATGTACATTAAATATACACATTCAAAAATCTCATTAACCTCAAGCAATTAGTATAAAAAAAAAAGCCTAGGTATATCATGGCTAAATCCTGAAACTGTGGATATGGAGACAAACTTGAGAGCAATCAGGGAAAAATGACTCCTTACAGGGAACACAGCATTACAGATAACTGTGGACTTCCCACCTTAATAATATAACCCATGAACATGAAATATGTTTTCTTTAATTTCTTTTCTTTTTTTATTATTTTTATTTTGCTTTATTTTTTAACTTTACAATATTGTATTGGTTTTGCCATATATCAACATGAATCAATTTCTTAACGTTTTGTGTTTTAAGCAAAGCTATCTTGTATGTTTCTTGAAAACTTTTTATTTTGTTATTTTTATGCTAATACAAGTAAATTATTTTAATTTCATTTTAGACTCAATCACTTTTTAAGTATGTATTTAATATATAACTTTTCTGAGTATGTATTTTTCTTAAACATGTGCAAGAACCTTGGATTAGAAACAACTGAATTATCAATATATTCCTCCTAGAGTAAATAAGATAAATCAACAAACCTAAGAATTGTGGGTGGGAAGTAAAAGAAAATGACATACATCTCCTTTGACTTCCTTTTTGCTTAAAACAAAATCAGTCATTAAAGACTGGAAATAAAATATGTACTAAAGTTATCATTATTAAAGTGATACAACTATGCAGCATTTTCATGAACTTTGGGGACACATGATAGATTCTGTAATCAGCTGTGTGTTCTCTAAAATTCCCATCACAGAGCCTCTCGGGATGCTCCCATAACTTAGCATAGCTTGTCTATCTCTGCTGCCATAACTACTATATGACACTTACAGCTCTTACTACTACAATTTCCACCTCAGAGAGGTGAGATCATCTAGTCATTTCGAGTTCAGACTCTAGATCCAGACTCCTGTTCCAAACGTGACTCTGCAAACTATTCCCTATGGGACCACTGCAAAGCTACCACACTTCTCTTTACCCCAGTTTTCCCATCTGTAAAAGGAGGTGAAGAAGAGTTACAATTTCATAGACTTGTTTTGAAAAACAGATGAGTATTTAATACGTAAGACTTGTAACAGTGCTTGGCACACAGCAGTGCCCAGTGAACGTCAGCTATTCTCAAGTTCAAGAAAAGATAACAAAATGGAAATATATAAGAACTTATCTACAACACAGTCTCACAGATAGACAAACTTACAGTTACCAAGGGGGAAGGGAGGGAGGAATAAATTGGAAGATTAAGATTGACATAAACACACTACTATATATAAAATAGATAATTAATAACGACCTACTATATACTGTGTATCGAAGAAGGCAATGGCACCCCACTCCAGTACTCTTGCCTGGAAAATCCCATGGACGGAGGAGCCTGGTAGGCTGCAGTCCATGGGGTCGCTAGGAGTCTGACACGACTGAGTGACTTCACTTTCACTTTTCACTTTCATGCATTGGAGAAGGAAATGGCAACCCACTTCACTGCTCTTGCCTGGAGAATCCCAGGGGTGGGGGAGCCTGGTGGGCTGCCATCTATGGGGTCGCACAGAGTCAGACACGACTGAAGCGATTTAGCAACAGCGGCAGCAGGATATACTGTGTATACTGTGCTTAGTCATGTCCAACTCTGTGTGACCCCAGGGACTGTAGCCCACCGGGCTCCTTTGTCCATGTGGATTCCCCAAGCAAGAATACTGGAGTAGGTTGCCTGCCATTCCCTTCTTCAGGGGATCTTCCCGAGCCAGGGATGGAACCCGAGTCTCCCGCATTGCAGGTGAATTCTTTACCTTCTGAGCCATAGCACATGGAATTCTACCCCGTGCTCTGTAATGGCCTATATGGGGAAAAATCTTAAAAAGGTGGACATATGTATATGTATAACTGATTCACTTTGCTGTTCACCTGAAGCTAATACAACAGTGTAAATCCACTATACCCTAATAATTATTTTTTTAAAAAATGGAAGTATAAAAATGCCTTAAAAAGATCCCAGCTGCAGCTTGATGAAGCCCTTACATCTCCTCTGTCCCATTGCTTCTCCCAAGGAGGAGAAGCACAGGCATGACAGGGTTCCCGATGGATGGGCCAAAGAAGGAGCAGGCTGGGTAACAGCACAGAGGACCTGCTTCTCCGGCCTGAGTTCCCAGGGAACTTCATCTCTTTGTGATTACAGTGGTAAGACACTCTCAGAGGTGTCTATCTCCTAAGAGGAGTGCTCAGCTTACAAAACAAAACAAAACAAAACAAAAGCAGGGGGGAAGGGTGATGTTAGGAGAAACAAGGAATGGCCAAGAACACCAAGATCAAGCTCTATTTTGGGCCAGAGATGTGCACATATATCTGACACAGGTACATACCAATCCTTTAAAAGAAACTTCCACATAAACCTCCATCATAGTAGGATTTTTGCTCTAAAGACTGTGCACAGTCTATCAGCATAATTCTGGAAACCTCAGAGGTACCACTAAGTGAAAATCTATAAGCTAGAGCTTGACAAGTTTCCAAAGGGGAGACCTAGCTTTGATAACACTGGTCAGGGTGGGTAGTGAAGCTTATAAGACCAACGAAGTGTGTTTAGAAAGACAGTAATAGTAGACAAGTTCAGACCTTGTCAGAAGAACAGCAAGAAATAACAGGCACTCTGGCAAGCAAGTTCAACACATGAAAGGAGGCTCTGAGGAGAGGTCGTGGTTTGAAGAACCGTGATCCAGCTGTAGACTGCAGGAGCTCAGTTTTGAGGATAAACTAAGAAATGGGGAAGGCTGACAATGCAGGGAACCAAGCAGAGGGAAGTAAGACAGGACTCAGTTCCCGTGCCTGCCAGAAAGAGGCAAGGCCCAACGTATGTTTACTGAACTAGAATGTGAGGGTAAGCAGCTCTAGAAACATGACTGACTGAAATGAAATTATCCAGGGCTCCTGAAATCCTTGCCATAGGACGGCTGGGAGCCCAGGGCTTGAGGAAGAGCTAAGCACACAGATATGGGTCAACTGACTGCTGGGAAAACAGGCAGAAGGGGCAAAGCCCAACTATGTGATGACACTCGAATACTGCGTGTACCATGGAGCTTCAAAATAAAGCAAAGCTTCTAGAAAAATTCAAAAGGCAGGCAATTATTTGATTAGGTTTAGAGCAGTGAGGACAAAGAAGGGGTGTTTCACTATGAAAAAATGGTGGTATTGAGCTAACAGATGACAAAAAGTCATGTATTTATTATACTTTCCATTTTTTCCATTCAAAGGGATGATCTTCAATCTGGAGATAATAAACAATAATAAAAATAGGAGGTAATATGAAACAGAATTAGAAGTTCAAATTCAGTGATTACTGGGGTAGAGAAGATGTAAGTACTTTGTAAAGCTGCAGATAGGATGGAAAAATACTGTGAGAATTGAACTAATTGCACTAAATTCAATGTTTAATGAATTTTATCCTAAAGTATACAAAGTACTTGAAGATTAATTGATAATATATTCATGATAACTGCTGAGAACTCAGAAAAAGGCCCTAATGGAATAGAAATGAGCAACTGATACATGGGTTTCAAAAAATATGAAAGTAGATGTCTCAACTCATAGAATAATATATATGTGGACATATATATTCTAGGACACTACTATGTAGAAAATTTTTGATAACTAAGAGAAACATACAGAGTCCAGGAGGAAAGTACATCAATTAATAAATACCAAGTATACTACCCTGATATAAGCATGCTCCGGGAGCTGCTGATGGACAGGGAAGACTGGCGTGCTGCAGTCAGTGGGGTCGCAAAGAGTTAGACACGACTGAGTGACTGAACTGAACTGATACTACCTTAACTCCTATCCTATTAAGAAGGAGTTGCTATATTCAGTCAAAAGAAGTCCCAGACATAAAATGCATTGATTTCAACAAAGGCTCTGAGCAAGCCTTTAGGATTTCTTGTGGATACAATAGGGGCCACATGAGTTTCAGGCTGGGTGAATGAATTGCCTATGAACTATATAACCGGATTGTAACTGCAGAGCCTCCTGTAACATCATGTTACACCATTTGACCCTTTAGTCATATTTTTAATTAATATTTTCAACAAAATATTGTAAATCAAAATTTAAACCATGTAATACTAGGTAAGAGAGCTGGTGCTGTGGTAGCAAAATTCAAAAAGTGAAACAAAATGATAATAATAAGAAATATAAATGAACTCCCTAAGCTATAATCACTAGTCCGAAGTGAAATTTAATATGGATGTATATGAAGTTATGTTTATTCAAATTCCTATAGCCTGCTGAAAACAAGAACTGCAATTATAGATACTGAACATATCTTTTTTTAATATGCTAAGAACTTACCCAAGATGCAGCTAAGGACAATTAATGTCCAGAAAAATCCAAAAGCCCCCCCCGAAGGGAACAGTGGTACCTTCACAAAATTCATTATATTTCCTAGAAGATTTCTTCTGTAGGCTTGGACACGGGACAGGCAATGGTTTCCGTGAGACTCTGTCATTTTGTTCAAGCCAATGCGACTGAGAATCTGGAAGGCTCTGGGGCCCTACCCTATAAACTTTAGAACAGCCATCTGCCTATATGCAGAGTGGATCTTGCTTATTTATGACCAAATTCTCAACGGCAGCAGATTAACTGAACAAATTTTTACTTCCTTATCATTGGGGACTGTGTGACATTTGAATGGAAGTCAAAAGTAAATAATAATAAAAACATGGCATTTTACATGCTCAAAATGATCTGAGGGGGCTGCGGAAATCGTCTGCCTTCTCATTTAATCAGCTGGTTTGTATCCTTGAGTAACTGACATGTTTTTTAAAATGTACACTCACTGCTAATAAGAGGTACGCCCTGTGACACTTCAGAAAAGAATGACAGCCCATGGGTGGGTGCTGGCACGTTCACAACCGAATTCTGTGAAACAAACTCTGAAGAAAACAGTTTGAGATCAAAGGTATATAATTATCACTGAATAACCGAGCAAGTGGTATAGACTGGTTATGTGGAAGGACTGCCCTGCACATGCATTAGGTTGCTGAACCATGCCTTCTATTTCCATGATCTCTATTTGCATAACTCTACTAATGAAGGAAACTAAGTTAAACCAACTAAAAACGTCTATCAGAACGAGAACTATGCTGGTTTCTTCTAAGAATATTCTTAGAATAATAAACTTCTTAGTAAATTCTTAGCAAATTCTTCTAATTTGTCTAAGAATTTTGATAAAAGAGTTGGGATACTCCATCCAAGAACCCAATAACATTGATAGTGGTATTCCCCATTTTTAACAGTATTTGAAAAATAAAGCAATTAAGACTCAGAAATGTTAAGGTGACATGGTGAGTGGCGGAGTCTAGTACTAAATTCAGATTGTTTAAAAACCTGAATGCCTTTTATTGTTGCTGCCAGTAATAAACCTTACAGGGTAACACAGCAACAGAGTAACAGAAAATAATACCAGTAAAACTACCCCACAGTTTATTAAGCTTTTATGTAGCATTGTACAATGCTTAGTGTTTATACATCATTTAATCTTCAAAACAACCCTAGGAGGTATAATCTTAATTGAAATAAGAGGGTCTCAGTTGAGAGAGAGAGTAATTTGTTCAAAGTTAGATATGTATCCTAAGAATCAGAATTCTCTTGTGCTATTAACCACTGTATGCCTAAAGCTACCATGGAGACATAATGAATGTGAAAGACCCCAAGAGCATTCATGCAGAATGTTCAATCACTTGCCGCATTTTCGTAAGAATGTTATTACCCCACCGAATTAAGGAGACAACTGCGGTACTGTGCACCACCGATATGTGTTAACAGACCGACACTGGAAACAAGCTGAACTGTGAGGTAAAAAGACTCAAATACACAGGTACAGATGGTATCAGCCTTAAATATGGGTGGACAGTGAACCGCTTCCTACTTCCCGAAGCATATAACATTATACTTCACCCCTTTTGTTGTTTTCCTTGTTCAATCGCAAAGTCATGTCTGATTCTGTGACCCCAGGGACTGTAGCGCGCCAGGCTTCCCTGTCCTTCACTATGTCCCGGAGTTTGCTCAAACTCATGTTCATTGAGTCAGTGATGCCATCCAACTGTCTCATCTTCTGTCACCCACTTCTCCTCCTGCCTTCAATCTTTCCCAGCATCAGGGTCTTTTCCAATGAATCAGATCTTTGCATCAGGTGGCATCAGCTGGTATCAGAAGATACCAAGTGAACATTTCATGCAAATATGGGCAGAATAAAGGACAAAAATGGCAAGAACCTAACAGAAACAGAAGAGATTAAGAAAAGGTTCCAAGAATATACAGAAGAACTATACAAAAAAGCTCTTGATGTGGTCATGCACCTAGAGCCAGACATCCAGGAGTGTGTAGTCACATGGGCCTTAGGAAGCATTACAACCAACAAAGCTAGTGGAGCTGATGGAATTCGAGCTGAGCTATTTCAAATTCCAAAGATGATGCTGTTAAGAGCTGCACTCAGTATGTCAGTAAATTGGGAAATCTTCACCCCTTTATTTCCCTATTTTTCTATAGATAACATGCATTAATCATATAAAGAAAGAAAACCAAAGTCTGTTTAGAACAAGTATGTGTGTGTGTGTGTGTGTGTGTGTGTATACATATATATGTTCTAGGTAATCTTACTCTAGGAAATCTGGGAAAATAAATAAACGGGCATGATAACCCTCTTCCCATAAATGTTACAAGCACATCTATAAAACTTTTGGAACAACCCAATATTCAGCCATACAAACTGTAGCTATTAATATAAATCTGGATTATCAGGATGGAGGTGACCTAGTAGTCAAGCAATTTAGAGTTAGAAATGTCCAGGGAATTGACCTCTGAAACTAATCAAGGCTTATCAAACATATGCAGGGCCCTGCCACTGCCCTAGCTCTCCAGGGTCTGAGCAGTGTAGACCTGTGCTGTGGAAAAGAAGTTGTTTTACAAAGATCTTAGAAATTCAGTGTAACAAGAGTGAAGGTAAACAATCCAAACTCAATTAGAGTACGTCACAGTAAACAATTTTCACAGGTTCTCACTCAAATGGAAAAATATATACTACAAAAAATAAATATGCTGTATAGTTTAGAGTAAAAGTTATGGCCACATTAATTACCTAAAATGATGTGATTTTTTTGTTGTCCTTATGGCTGTACCGCACAACATGCAGGATTCTGATTCCTCAGCCAAAGATCGAACTTGTACCCACTGTGCTGAAGTGTGGAGTCTTTTAACACTGGACTGCCAGGAAAGTCCTAATATGATGTTTTTAAATAACTGGATGTGTTAAGATTCCTTATGAGGTAGGAGAATATTTATGAAAGTGCCAGGACTGTCAAGAACAGGGCACAATAAAAAACTATTTCTTTAGCAAATTAAAGTTCTAATAGTCAAAAGGAAATGGTTATACATGTATTCATTCTTCATAGCAAATACTGACTGAGTGTAGTCATGTGCTAGTGCCTGAGCTAGCCCACTGTCACTTAGATTCAATGAAGGAGAAAATAAGATTACTTTTGCTTCAGTATTTACTTCTCCTTACAGTTGGCAAGATAAGCTTAAAAGCTTTCAAAATGCAATCCGGTTTGATTCTGATGTGAAAGGATTTTTCTCAAAAACTTTTTGGAGTGAACACGTCACTGGTGTATTTGTATCATCAATGAGGGTAGAGAACATTTGAGAAATTGAGCGTTGGCTTTAAAGAAAGAACACTGTAATAAGACTGCTGGATTAGATATAAAGCTGGTTAATATCTTACAGGACAAACCCCTATCATAACTGCCAAGCTAATCGTTTTGTTTTCTTTTTTTAAAGCTTTGAAAGGTTTTACGCATATATGCATTAACGCAAATGGCTATGCCTAGCACAGCTTACCTGTTCAGCTGTAAAGAAATCATTTGCATCTATACTAGACAGTAATCTATGTGTTAATATGGAGTTTTACAGAGTCAGGGCTCTGATAAGTACATTCCCAGACATTTCAATTATCCTTGGGTTACTACCCTGTTAGATAAGGCCTTAGTGTGTCACTGAGATATCAGCCAATCATTTGCCTTATTCCTAGTCTTTAGTAATGTATCTTAACACTATATAAAGCAATATATTTTAATGCATTGTTGAATTCTTAAGAGGGAAAGAGGGATCCTCAGAAGCCAAAAGAAAAAGAGGAAATACAGGAAAACAAGACAAAATCAGATAATTATCTTTTAGAAATGGGTATGGTGGGGATGCCTGTCAGCAAACCTGCCAGCAACCAAGTACTGACAAAACAGAATTCTCAACTAATGCCCGGGCCCTTCTAACATGCAGGAAAGCCTGAGATTCCCTAGGTTAAGTCCACAGGGCTTAAGTACTAAGGAAAGGTGGTCTGGAGAACATCTACTAGCAAGACAATCTTCCAAATTAGTAATAATACTAGTGGTAGCCTAGTAATAGTCTCCTGGAAGAATGCACAAAGTCAACTATGTTTACATGGGATCTGTATTTTAAAATTATACTACTGAGTATCCCATGAACACCAAGCTGAGAACAGCTATTTCTTCTGGCAACTAGAAGATGCAAACATAGAAACACTTTAAGATGTACAGTTTGATTATTTGACGCACTTGCTACTGTGAAATGATTAGTACGGTAGGACTAGGGAACACCTCCATCATCTCACATAATCACCATTTATTTATTTATTTTTTTGTATTGAGAATTTAAGATCAACTCTCTTAAGGAATTCCCTGGTGATCCAGCAGTTAAGACTTTGCACTTCCACTGCAGGGGTTATGAGTTTGATCTCTGATCCCTGGTTTGGGAACTAAGATCCCGTAAGCAGCACGGTGCAGCAAAAAAAATACTCTCTTAGCATCTTTCAAGCATATAATACAATATGATTAACTATAATCACTATGCTGCACATTAGATCCCTAGAACTTGTTCAACTAATTGCTGGAAGCATGTACCCTTTGACCAACATTTTCCAAGTTCTCTCCTCACATATCTTGGTAAACGCCATTCTACTCTCTGTTTCTATGACTTCAGCTTTTTAAGGATCTGCTTATAAGTGGTATCATATGGCATTTGTTTTTCTCTGACTTATTTCACTTAGCATAATGCCCTCTGGGTCCATCCATGTTGTCAAAAACTGGCAGGATTTCCTTCTTTCTTATGACTGAATAATATTCCATTGCATGTACATATACCACATCATCTTTACCCATTTATCTGTAAGGCAGAATCTTAGGTGTTTCCTTCTTCACCTTGGCCATTATGATGTGGTGCAAATGAACACAGGGACACAAACATCTCTTCAAGAGCCTGATTCCATTTTCTTTTGGATGTGTGCTCAGAAGTGAAATTAACAGATCACACAGGTAGTTCTGTTTTTAACTTTTTGAGGAACCTCCAAAGTGTTTTCCATACTGACCGTGTAGTTTACACTCCCACCAAGAGTGCATCAGGATTCCCTTTTTTTTCTACATCCTTACCAACACTTGCTATTTCTTAACTTTATTTTTTTTTAATGACAGCTGTTCTAAGTGTCATATCTTATGTGTGAGGTGATATCTCCTTGTAGTTTCTGTTTTGCATTTCCTGATGATTTGTGATGTTGAGCATCTTTCCATGTACCTGCTGGCCGTATGTATGCCCTCTTTGGGAAAAAAGTCTGTTCAGTTCCTCTGCCCATTTTTTAATCAGTGTTTTTTTTTTTTTTTTCTATTGAGTTGTATAGTTTTTTTTATTTTTATTTTCTCCCATTCTGTAGGCTGTCTTTTCATTTTGCTGATTTTTTTTTTTCATTTGCTGTGCAGAAACATTTTAGTTTGATGTAGTCCTACTTGTTGAATTTTGCCTTTGTTGCTTGTGCTTTGGTGTAAGTTATGGGTCTAATTTCAGTTTTCTGCATGTAGTTATCCATTTTACCCAACAAAATTTGTTGAACAGGCTATCCTTTTCCTATTGAGTATCCTTGTTCATTGTCAAATACTAGTTGACCATATATATGGGGGTTTATTTCCTCTCTATATTCTGCTCCATTGGACTATGTGTCTACTTTCATATTAACACCATACTGTATGAATCAATGCAGCTTTGAAAATGTATGATGCCTCTAGATTTTTTCTTCTTTCTCAGGACTGCTTTGGCTATTTGAGGTCTTTTGTGATTCCCTATGGATTTGAGGATTATGTTTTCTATTTCTGAGAAATATGCCATTAGAATTTTAATAGGGATTTCATTTAATCTAAAAATCGCTTTGGGCAGAATGGGCATTTTAAAAGTATTATTTGTCCTGATTCATGGATATGGATTATTTTTCAATTTATTTGTATTTTCAATTTCTTTCATCAAAGTCTTATAGTACTCAGTGTACAGATCTTTTACTTCTTTGGTCACATTTATTCTATAGTATTTTATTGTTTCTGATCCTTTTGGGAATAGCACTGCTTTTTGTTTTGTTTTTTTTTTCAGGTATTCCATTGTCTGTATAGGAATACAAATGATTTCTGTCTGTTTATATTATATCATGTAACTTTACTGAATTCACTGATTAATTCTAACTCTGTTTTGGTGGAGTCTTGGGGATTTTTTATATATAAGATGCATCATCTGCAAATGGTGAAAAATTATTTTTCTTTAATGATTTGGATGCCTTTTATTTCTTTTTTGGTCTAATTGCTTAGTTTTAGAAGAAACGTTTTCAACTTTTCACTGTTGATGTTGGCTGTGGGCTTCTCATATATGACCTTTATTGACCAAGACAGACAGCATATTAAAAATCAGAGACACTACTTTGTCAACAAAGGTTAGTCTAGTCAAGGCTATGGTTTTTCCAGAGGTCATGTATGGATGTGACAGTTGGACTGTGAAGAAAGCTGAGCACCAAAGAATTGATGCTTTTGAATTGTGGTGTTGGAGAAGACTCTTGAGAATCCCTTGGACTGCAAGGAGATCCAACCAGTCCATTCTGAAGGAGATCAGCCCTGAGTGTTCATTGGAAGGACTGATGTTGAAGCTGAAATTCCAGTACTTTGGCCACCTCATGCGAAGAGTTGACTCATTGGAAAAGACTCTGATGCTGGGAAAGATTGAGGGCAGGAGGAGAAGGGGATGACAGAGGATGAGATGGTTGGATTGCATCACCGACTCAATGGACATGGGTTTGGGTGGACTCCGCGAGTTGTTGATGGACAGGGAGGCCTGGAGAGCTGCAGTTCATGGGGTCACAAAGAGTCAGACACGACTGAGCAACTGAACTGAACTGAACACTGAGGTATGTTCCTTCTATATGCAATATATTGAGAGTCTTTATCATGAAAGAATATATTCTGCCAAATGCTTTTTTAGCATCTACAGAGGTAGTCATATGATTTTTATTTTTAGTTCTACTAATATGATGTATCATATTTACTAAATTTGCACACATTGACCATACTTGCTTCTCAAGGATAAATCCCACTGTATCACAGAGTATGATTTTTCTAATGTGCTGTTGAACGAATATTGGTAATATTCTGTTGAGAACTTTTACACATACGATTGTCAGGGATATTGGCTTGTTTTATTTTTCTATGGTGTTCATATCTGGTTGTAGTATTAGGGCAATGGTGGCCTCATATAATTAGTTTGAGGGTGTTCCATCCTCTTCAATTAAATGAAAGACTTTGAGACAGACTGGCATCAATTCTTCTTTAAATGTTTGGTAGAATTTACCAGGGAAACAATTATAAGACTACTTTCAAGGAAAACAACCCAATTTAGTTCTTCAAGATACCCTCAGATTGCTGCTGCTAAGTCGCTTCAGTCATGTGCGACTCTGTGTGACCCCAGAGACGGCAGCCCACCAGGCTCCCATCCCTGGGATTCTCCAGGCAAGAACACTGGAGTGGGTTGCCATTTCCTTCACCAACCCTCAGATTAAATTCAGATAAATATGGGCTATTAATAAAACTGACCAAGCCTCTTGAGAAATCTGTATGCAGGTCAGGAAGCAACGGTTAGAACTGGACATGGAGCAACAGACTGGTTCCAAATAGGAAAAGGAGTACCTCAAGGTTGTATATTGTCACCCTGCTTATTTAACTTATATGCAGAGTACATCATGAGAAACGCTGGACTGGAAGAAACACAAGCTGGAATCAAGATTGCTGGGAGAAATATCAATAATCTCAGATATGCAGATGACACCACCCTTATGGCACAAAGCGAAAAGGAAGTCAAAAGCCTCTTGATGAAAGTGAAAGTGGAGAGTGAAAGAGTTGGCTTAAAGCTCAACATTCAGAAAATGAAGATCATGGCATCCGGTCCCACCACTTCATGGGAAATAGATGGGGAAACAGTGGAAACAGTGTCAGACTTTATTTTTTTGAGCTCCAAAATCACTGCAGATGGTGACTGCAGCCATGAAATTAAAAGACGCTTACTCCTTGGAAGGAAAGTTATGTCCAACCTAGATAGCATATTGAAAAGCAGAGTTATTACTTGGCCAACAAAGGTCCGTCTAGTCAAGGCTATGGTTTTTCCTGTGGTCATGTATGGATGTGAGAGTTGGACTGTGAAGAAGGCTGAGCGCCGAAGAATTGATGCTTTTGAACTGTGGTGTTGGAGAAGACTCTTGAGAGTCCCTTGGACTGCAAGGAGATCCAACCAGTCCATTCTGAATGAGATCAGCCTTGGGATTTCCTTGGAAGGAATGATGCTAAAGCTGAAACTCCAGTACTTTGGCCACCTCAGGCGAAGAGTTGACTCATTGCAAAAGACTCTGATGCTGGGAGGGATTGGGGGCAGGAGGAGAAGGAGACGACAGAGGATGAGATGGCTGGATGGCATCACTGACTCGATGGATGTGAGTCTGGGTGAACTCCGGGGGTTGGTGATGGACAGGGAGGCCTGGCATGCTGCGATTCATGGGGTTGCAAAGAGTCGGACACGAGTGAGCGACTGAACTGAACTGAACTGAACTTGAAAATAAGCCATCATCCATTAAACAGTAATAACAACAAATTTGGATCTCTGAAGACTTCAGAAATTAGTTATAAAGTACAAACTATAAAATAGGAATAAAAAGATGAGGTTTGCAAAAAAAAGAAAAACAACTGGAACTGATAAATTAAATATTAAAATTAAAAAACAGAGTGAAGCTGACAAACAGCAGATTCATCACAGCTAAAGGGGAAGGTAAGAAAGCTGGGAATGGATATAAAGAAATCATCCAAAATACAAGGCTTTGTTTTCAGGCTGTACTACATGGCATGCAGGATCTCAGTTCCCTGACCAGAGATTGAACCTGAGCCCCCTGCAGTGGTTGCACTGAGTTTTAACCACTGAGCCACCAGGGAAGTCCCAAGGATGTTTAAGACAAGAATACAGGTTAAGAGATAGAGAAAATAAAATGAAAAAAAAAAAAACAAAAACACAATATATGTTTATATACAGTTTTGATTTTTTTTTTTAAAGAGAGAAACCTAGAGAAGAAACAACATAGGAAAATATAAAGGAAGGAAGTTCTCCAGGTATAAGGAACAACAAAAATTTATAGACAATAGAACCATAATTATATCAACAGAAAATAACATCTAGACTGGTAACATAATTCCTCAAGAGCAACAATTAAAGTCATTGTCTTTGGTATATTACCTTCAAAATACTTAGAAAATAACACATACAGAACCATACTGAAGGGACCTCTAAAGTTTGGACACTTCAAAAGGAAGATGGTCTCAGGAGTCTCTTCTTCTCTGGTATTCTGAAGAGGTCTGTTTACCTTTTTTATGTCAATGTATTTTAAAGTATTTTTTAGACATACTTTTATATTCATTTTAATTTGCATCAAAAGAAAGCTTATCCTGATTCTGACATTTATTGGATATGTTAGTAAAACTACAAAGTGCATAGTGAGAAGAGGGATAAAATAGGGAAAAAGTAAATAAGATTTAGGTTCTTAGAAAGTGCATGTGAAGAGCAAACTCAAACTTAATCAATTCATGGAAGAAATAAATGAAGAAGACAAGGTAAGCAAAGCAGGTACATAGAAAAGTTAGATAAACCATTCTCGAAGAAGAAAATAGAACAAATGAATCAGAATAAATCCTCAAAGCTCAAAGTAAAGAAATCTTGCGAGAAGATTTCTAAAACAAACAAAAGATCAGATACAGAAGGGGTCCCCAAGCCCTGGGCCACGGACCAGTACCAGGCTACGGCCTGTTAGGAACCAGGCCACACAGTGGAAGGTGAGCAGGGCTGCACAGGCAAAGCCTCATCTGTATTTACAGCCACTCCCCATTACTCACGTTAGCTCCACCTCCTGACGAATCAGCAGTGGCATTAGATTCTCTTAGAAGCGCAAAGCCTACTGTGAACTGTGCATGGGAGGCATCTGGGCTGGGCGCTCTTTATGAGAATCTAACGCCTGATGACCTGAGGTGGAGCTGAGGTGGTGATGCCAGTGCAAGGGAGCCGGTGTCACTGTCTCCCATCCCCCTCAAGATGGGACCATCTAGTTGCAGGAAAACAAGCTGAGGACTGCCACTGATTCTGCATTATGGTGAGCTGCAGAAGTATTTCATTATATATCACAATGTAATAGTAATAGAAATAAAGTACACAATAAATATAATGCACTTGAATCATCCTGAATCCACCCCACCCCCCAGTCTGTGGAAACAATTGTCTTCCATAAACTGATCCCTGGTGCCAAAAAGGTTAGGGACCACTGAGATATAGGAAAGAGAAAGATTTCAAAATCAACATACTGAAACCAACACCAAGATGTATCTAGTAAACATTAAACCCAGTTAAAAAGAAAGGCCCTTATTTCCTAGGGCAGTTGTTGGATCTCTTTAACAAAGGAAAGCTACCAGCCAGTTTCCAGTTCCAAAGCATCATTTAAAAATATTTCCCTCATCACAGTTTAATGTACTCATTGGAGGAATAAAAGGGCAAAGAGAAGAAAACTTTGGATAGAAAGATCTTGGTGATCAATAACCAGTCATCATATTACATCATATTACATTAAAAGTAGATTAAAGGGTAATTTTTTTAAAATCCTAGGAATAATACCAAAAAATAATACTAATATTCATTCGAGTTCTGGTCAGGTAGTGATTTTTTAAAAAATTTTGAGCAATAAAGTGATTAAGACAAAAAATCACTTATATAAGAAGTTTAAACTACAGTACCAAAACACTAAGTAGAAAAAAAGTGAAAAAATATTGTAAGAAAAAAAACTATCAAATATGACAAAGAAGAGTTAATGGTTAAAAAAAAGAGAGTTAATGGTGCTAGTCAAAAATACTTAAACCATTATTTTAATAATGGTTTTAATAATATTTTAAACCAAAAATACTTAAACTTAAAAAAATTTAAAACGTTATTCAGTACCCAAAAGATTAATAGCAAAAAATATTAATAACTATTTCATACAGAAGTAGAAACAGGAAATATTAATATACATGCAGGAAATGTTCTATACTGCAAAATAACCAAACTAAAATAAAGTATCATCTTATACTTATTAAATTGGAACATAATATTTAAACAATGTGAATGAATGAAAATACTGTATATTTACATTGGAATTGTATTTTTTAAATAGTTAAATATCCAACAATGTGGGAACATGTAAGATTAGGTTTACCCACTGAATAAATATCACAAATATTACAATTATGTAATAAAACAAAATTCTTATATACACATCAGGAAAGCAAAAAAAAAAAGTGATGGTTTTATAAATAAAATTTTTAAACGTGTGTATATTTATGATGACCAGTAATGAGGTTTTAAGCTTTGGAGAAGAATTTTGAAAATGAATTCAATTTAATTTGAGAATTATAATGATGTTGATGTTTCTGTTTAAAAAGCTCCAGACAACATGAAATTAAGAAACCAATTAAACTGATATAAATGTAACTCATACTGTTGTGTGTCTAATGAGACATACATTATCACTTTATGAAAAGATACACAAAATAAGACTCCTATTTTCACAGGTACTCTACTGCTTTCCAGATATGATATAAAAGAAAATTAGATTTAAATAAACTTTTCCAGGGATACTGATTATAAACATTAGTTTCAAATAAAAACTTAAGGCAGTAAATGTACAAAGTACCAAAAGATAATGCAATCTTGAAACATATGCTATGTAGTAAAGTAAATTTTCCAGACTAATGGGTAGATGGCAGCAATCATTTTTTAATATAAGAAAAACAAAATGAGGTCCAATTTAATATAACTTTGAGAAAGCCTTGTTCTGTTGCCTTCAATGACTTGGTTTATAGACTGTGATGAGCAGGTTCTTTCATATTGACCATGGGCTCTGCAGCTCATGGATAACCCAGTTCAAGTTAACAAGCCACTGGGCAGATGGAAGAGTACTGCCCAAGTGAGGGATGGGGTATGCCTCGGCAGCCCTTAAGAACCTGGTAAGCCTTGGGATATACGAGATCTTGCCGCATATTGTCTAAGCCCTGTACCCTAAAAGCCAGTCTGCCTGCATTATTCTGTCCTCTATCAGGGAGGAAAAGAAAAAGCGAGTGAAAAAGTAAAATCATTTTTCACACTGGACTTAAGAAATGAAACCAAGGGATCCTAAGCTCAAGGAACCTCAAGGAACTTTACCATTCTATCTTCACAGAAGGCTACATCTTTCAGAAGAATGCAGAGGCCTGTCAAGAAGGAAAATTTAACACAAAGGTGGGCTTTTATTGCCTATTTCTCTCAATACCTGAGTTATACTAAGGATAATGTACATATATGAAAAATAAAACTGAGCTACAGATAAAATGCTAGAAAGCAGGAATATTTCAAAAACCAAAAACAAGAAAATACACATACACACACACACAAACAAACCAGTGTCTCCCAACAACAAATACATGATGAAGTACAGCTTCACTCAATAATGTGATGAAATCTTACAGACAAAACACTGAGCAGAGCCAAAGCAAGACACTAAAGAATACTTACAGTATTTTACTTACAAAAATTTCAGAACCAGACAAAGCTAAACTATAACAAATTCTTTACGAACACAAACATAGGTGTTATAACTATTTCAAGAAAGGAAGTTACTGGCATAAAAGTCAGAAAAGTGTTTATGTCCAGAGAGAGAGAGAGGTACAGGCAGAGTTTTATTTCTTGACCTGGTATAGTGGCTACATGGGTGACACTGAAAGATGAACTCCCCAGACTGCTGCTGCCCAATATCCTACTGGAGAAGAGTGGACAAATAGCTCCAGAAAGAATGTAGAGGCTGAGCCAAAGAGAAAACAATACCAAGTTGTGGAGGTGACTAGTGTTAGAAGTAAAGTCCGATGCTATAAAAACTATATTGCATAGACACCTGCAATGTTAGGTCCATGAATCAGGTAAACAGGAAGTGGTCAAACAGGGGATGGCAAGAGGGAACACCGACATTTCAGGAATCAGTGAACTAAAATCGATCTGAATGGGCAAGAACTTGCGCATGCTCAAGCTGGATTTAGAAAAGGCAGAGGAACCAGAGATCAAATTGCCAACATCCGTTGGATCATTGAAACAGCAAGAACATTCCAGAAAAAGCATCTACTTGTCCTTCATTGACTATGCTAAAGCCTTTGACTGTGTGGATCACAACAAACTATGGGAAATTCTTCAAGAGATGGGAATGCCAGACCACCTTACCTGCCTCCTGAGAAATCTGTATGCAGGTCACGAAGCACCAGTTAGAACCAGACATGGAACAATGAACTGGTTCCAAACTGGAAAATTAGTACATCAAGGCTGTATACTGAAACTTGCTTATTTAACTTAAAGCAGAGTACACCATGAGAAATGCCGGGCTGGATGAAGCACAAGCTGGAATCAAAGACTGCTGGGAGAGATATCAATAACCTCAGATATGCAGATGACACCATCCTTATGGCAGAAAGCAAAGAGGAACTAAAGAGCCTCTTGATGAAAGTGAAAGAGAAGAGTGAAAAAGCTGGCTTAAAACGCAACATTCAAAAAACCACCACCATGGAATCCAGCCCTGTCACTTTATGGCAAATAGATGGGGAACCAATGGAAACAGTAGAGACTTTATTTTCTTGTGCTCCAAAATCACTGCAGATAGTGACTGAAGCCATGAAAATAAAAGATGATTGTTCCTTGGAAGAAAAGCTATGAACAACCTAGACAGCATATTAAAAGTAGAGACATTACCAACAAAGTTCCGTCTCGTCAAAGTTACATTTTTTCCACTAGTCATTTACAGATGCAAGAGTTGCACCATAAAGAAGGCTCAACATTGAAAAATTGATGTTTTCAAATTGTAGTGCTTAAGATGACTCTTCAGAGTCCCTTGGATTGCAAGCAGATCAAACCAGTCAATCCAAAAGGAAATAAACCTTGAATATTCACTGGAAGGACTGATGCTGAAGCTGAAGCTCCAATACTTTGGCCACCTGATTCAGAGAGCCAACTCATTGAAAAAGACCCCGATGCTTGGAGAGACTAAGGGTAGGAGAAGAAGTGGGTGACAGAGGATGAGATGGTTGGATAGCATCACTGAGTCAATGGACATGAGTTGGGCAAACTCCAGGAGATACTGAAGAACAGGAAAGCCTGGAGTGATGCAGCCCATGGGTTGAAAAGAGTCACACATGACTTAGCGACTCAACAACAAGAATTCACATCCAAACATAACTACCCTAAAAAGAAAAGCTTTGATTACGTGGACTTTTGTTGGCCAAGTGATATCTCTGCTTTGTAATATACTGTCTAGGTTTGAAGTAGAAGTATATGTTCTTCTGGACCATGAAGGTCAGCAATCTGATCTCTGGTTCTTTGGCTTCATTGAAACCTTGCATGTACATCTGCAAGTTCTCGGTTCATGTACGCTGAAGCATAGCTTGAAGGCTTTTGAGCATAACCTCACTAATGTGTGAAATGAGCATAGGTGTACATTTGTTTGTATATTTTTTTAGCATTGCTCTTTGGGATTAGAATTAAAACTGCTCACTTGTTCAAATTTGCTGACATATTGAGTATAGCATTTTAACAGCATCATCTTTAAGGATTTAAAACAGCTCAGCTGGGAATTCCATCAACTCCTCTAGCTTTGTTTGTAGTGATGCTTCCTGAAGCCCAATTGAATTCACATTCCAGAATGTCCCGATTCTAGGTGAGTGACCACACTATCGAGGTCATCAGGGTCATGAATATAATTTTTGTATAGTTCTTCTGTGTATTCTTGCCACCTCTTCTTAATCTCTTCTTCTTCTGTTAGGTCCTTATTGTTGCTGCCCAGATCATGTAAAAAGTCTTAAATTTTAAAAGACTGAAATCATACAAAGCACCTTTACAAACCACAATGGGATAAAACTAGAAATCAATTACAGAAAACCTAAAAATTTCATATGCAGAGGTTAAACAACTATTTGGATCTATGAAGAAATTAAAATCATGATGAAAAGTACATTGACACAAATAAACACTGAAATACAACCTACAAAATGTATATGCAGCAAAAGCAATCCTAAGAGGAACATCCTTAGCATAAATGGTTCCCTTTAGAAATAAGAAAAATATCAAATGAACAAGCTTTAACCTAAAGGACTCTAAGAATAAGGACAAAGCACAATGTTAGAAGGAAGAGAGTAACAGATATTAAAGCAAATATCTAGACTGAAAGAACAGTATAAAAGATCCATAAAACAGAGTTCGTTCTTTGAAAAGATAAAGTTTACAAAGATAAAAAGACAGATTAAAGATAAAAAAGATATATAATATTATAAAGAAATCATGTTACATTAATACCACAGAAATACAAAGAATCATGTTACTGTGAACAACTATACACCAATGAACTGGACAATCTAAAAAATGGATAAATCCTTAGAACTATACAATCGTCCAAGACTGAAACACAATAAAGAAGAAAATCTAAATAGACTGACCGCTAGTAAAGGAACTGAATCAGTAATTACCACTCTCTGAAGGAACAAAAGTCCTTCAGATGGTTTCACTGGTGAATTCTACCAAACATTCAAAGAACTAATATGAATCATTTTCAAATGCTTCTAAAAATATTAGTAAAGGGAACACTTCCAAACTCATTTTATGAGGCCAATACTGCTCCCCTACCAAAACCAGACAACAACAACTACCAGGGAAGAAAATTACAAGCCAATATTCCTGAGGAACACAAATGCAAAAATCCTCCAAAAAATACTAGAAATAATGATATACTGATGATACATTTAATGTGGAATTTATTCCATGGATGCAAGGATAGTTCAAAGTCTACAAATCAATGTGATACATCACATTAACAAACCAAAGAATAAAAATCATATGATCAAAATGAAGACTAAAAATCTTACTATCATCTCAATAAATACTCAAAAAAAAGCATTTGACAAATTCAGCATCCATTTATTAGGAAAACTCTCAACAAAATAGTATACGGGAATGTACATCAACATAATAAAGGCCATTTGACAAGCCCACAGCTAACACTATTCAGTTCACTTCAGTTCAGTTGCTCAGTCGTGTCTGACTCTTTGCGACCCCATGAATCGCAGCACGCCAGGCCTCCCTGTCCATCACCAACTCCCGGAGTTCACTCAAACTCACGTCCATCGAGTCGGTGATGCCATCCAGCCATCTCATCCTCTGTCGTCCCCTTCTCCTCCTACCCCCAATCCCTTCCTGCATCTGAGTCTTTTCCAGTGAGTCAACTCTTTGCATGAGGCGGCCAAAGTACTGGAGTTTCAGCTTTAGCATCATTCCTTCCAAAGAAATCCCAGGGCTGATCTCCTTCAGAATGGACTGGTTGGATCTCCTTGCAATCCAAGGGACTCTGAAGAGTCTTCTCCAACACCACAGTTCAAAAGCATCAATTCTTCGGCGCTCATCCTTCTTCACAGTCCAACTCTCACATCCATACATGACCACAGGAAAAACCATAGCCTTGACTAGATGGACATTTGTTGGCAAAGTAATGTCTCTGCTTTTTGTTAAAAGTTAAAAGCTTTTCCTCTAAGATAAGAAACAAGATGAGAATGACCACTCTTGTCACTTTTATTCAACACAGTACTGGAAATCCTAGTCAGAGCAATTAGGAAAGAAAATAAATAAAATACATCTAAACTGGAATCAAGATTGCCGGAAGAAATATCAATAACCTCAGATATGCAGATGACACCACCCTATGGCAGAAAGTGAAGAGGAACTAAAACGCCTCTTGATGAAACTGAAAGAGGAGAGTGAAAAAGTTGGCTTAAAGCTCAACATTCAGAAAATTAAGATCATGGCATCCAGTCCCATTACTTCATGGGAAATAGATGGGGAAACAGTGGAAACAGTGTCAGACTTTTAATTTTCTGGGCTCCAAAATCACTGCAGATGGTGACTGCAGCCATGAAATTAAAAGACGCTTACTCCTTGGAAGGAAAGTTATGACCAACCTAGATAGCATATTCAAAAGCAGAGACGTTACTTTGCCAACAAAGGTCCGTCTAGTCAAGGCTATGGTTTTTCCTGTGGTCATGTATGGATGTGAGAGTTGGACTGTGAAGAAGGATGAGCGCCGAGGAATTGATGCTTTTGAACTGTGGTGTTGGGAGACTTTTGACAGTCCCTTGGACTGCAAGGAGATCCAACCAGTCCATTCTGAAGGACATCAGCCCTGGGATTTCTTTGGAAGGAATGATGCTAAAGCTGAAACTCCAATACTTTGGCCACCTCATGCGAAGAGTTGACTCATAGGAAAAGACCCTGATGGGAGGGATTGGGGGCAGGAGGAGAAGGGGACGACAGAGGATGAGATGGCTGGATGACATCACTGACTTGATGGATGTGAGTTTGGGTGAACTCCGGGAGTTGGTGATGGAAGGCGAGGCCTGGTCTGCTGTGGTTCACGGGGTCGCAAAGAGTCGGACACGACTGAGCGACTGAACTGAAATGAACTGAAACTGGAAATGAAGTGTATTAATAGGAAAGTCTATGAATAGCCAAAGTCATCATCATCATCATAAAGAACAAAGCTGGAGGTATCACACTCCCTGATTTCAACCTATATTACAAAGTTATATTAACTAACAGAGTATAATACTGGCATAAATACAGACACAGAGATCAGTGGAGCAGAACAGAGAGTCCAAAAATAAAGCCATACATACATGGTCAATTAATTTATGACAAAAAACTAAGACTATACAATGGGGAAAGGATAGTTTCTTCAATAAATTGTGCTGGGAAACTGTACATGGAAAAGCATGAAACTGGACCACTGCCTTACACTGCACATAAAATCTGACTCAAAATGGATTGAAGATTTACATGTAAGATCTGAAACCATGAAACTCCTACAAGAAAACATAACTGATAATCTCCTTGACACTCGTCTTGAGGATGACTTTTTTAGATCTGACATCAAATGCAAAGGCAAGAAAAGCAAAAGTCAATAAATGGACTAAATCAAACTAAAAAGCTTCTGTACAGAAAAGGAAATCATCAACAAAATAAAGGACAATTATCCACAAAATGAAGAGGCAATTTACCGAATAGTAGAAAATATTCATAAATCATAATTAGATTTCATATCCAAAATATATTAAAAACTCATACAACTCTATATCCAAAAAAAAATTCCACTGAAATATAGGCAGAGGCTCTTAATAGAAATTCTCCCCCAAAAGACACAGAAAAACAATGACATGAAATAATGCTCAGTATCACTAATCATCACAGAAATGGAAAGCAAAACCACATTGATATAACACCTCACATTTAGCCAGAACAGCTTTCAGAAAAAAAAAAAAAACCCAAAAAAAACAAAAAACAGGAAATGATAAGTGTTGGTGAGAATGTGGAGAAAAGGAAACTATTATCCACTGCAGGTGAGAAAGCAAATTGGTGCAGTCACTATGTAAGAGAATAAGGCGTTTCCTCAAGAAATGTAAAATACTGTATGATTCAGCAATTCCACCTTTGGGTATTTATACAAAGAAAATAACAGCACTAACTCAAAAAGGTATATGCCCCTCTATGTTCACTGCAGCATTATTTACAACAGCCAATTTACATAAACATGTAAGTGAATGCATAAAGAAAATGTAACATGCACATAAATGCACACATATCCACAGGAATATCATCCAGCTACTCGGAAAGGAGGCAATCCTGCCACTGACGACAACACGCATGAGCCCGAGGGCACTGTGCTAAGTTGGAAGTCAGATAGAAACAGATAAATATTATATAACTTTATTTATATGTGGATATGAAAGTAAAACAAAATAAAACCCAAGCTCATAGATACAGAGACCATTCTGGTGATTGCCAGAGCTGAGGGTGGGAAGTGGGCAAAATGGGTGTAGGCAGTCAACAGGTACAACCTTTCAGTTTTAAAATAAATAAACAGTAGGGATGTATGTACAGCAATGGCAACTACAATTAATACTATATTGTATATTTGAAAGTTTTAAGAGTGTAAACCTCAGGCATATTCTTCAGTATGTCTTTTTATTTTCTCCTTCGAAAGTTCTATCTGCTTACATTTTTTCTCACTCAAATTAATGTATTAATAACCCATGATCAGTATGCATTATATAATTAAAATAATACATAGTATTCTACATATTTAAACTTTTGATAATTAAGGAATATAAGAAATATTTATTTGTGGATTCTTCAAAGAAGAGTTATCATATAGATTGACAGCAGCTGTTATATATTCCAGTGTTGTGTTTTCCAAGAATCATTCATAATAAACTTAAAACTGAAGCACAACTACTCAGGGAAAACATAAATGGAAGAAAATAAAAGCTATAAGTAATATGTTTTAACTTTAAATTCACAGAAAATCATTGTTATCATTATGTAATACCCTCTTTTGAACAAGAATAAGATATATTTCCATACATATGTCGCAGGATTCTAAAATACACAGTTTCATGGAGTGTAAAAGCTTATTAATTGCCTGCAAAAAGATCTTAGAAATCAAGTATACACTTTAAATAGTTATTGTGTAGTCTAAAATTAGCAAAAAATAGCTGATTGTTGCATATCCTTAGTTGCATAAACAAACACTATTTTAAAAATACTACATAGGCATTTTTATCAAATATAACTTCCTATTGCTAAAATATATTATTAAACGTTTGCTCTTGTTGCTGTTTAGTTGCTCAGTCGTGTCCAACTCTTTGCAACCCCATGGAGTATTGCCTGCCAGGCTCCTCTGTCCATAGGATTCTCCAGAAAAGAATAATGGAGTGGGTTGCTATTTCCTTCTCCAAGGTTTGCTTCTAGGGTGGCTTACTTTAAATGTCCTTTCATAGAATACTTTGAAATTGCCTCATCATCTATGGAAGCTATAAAGCTTATCCTAAACAATACATCAAAATATACTTCATAGAGTTCATTATGCTACAGTGCATTCTGAGTATTCTCTGTAGATTAACTAATTCAATCCTCTTAGCAACCTTATGAAGTAGGTATGATTCAGTTCAGTTCAGTTCAGTCACTCAGTCATGTCCGACTCTTTACAACCCCATGAACTGCAGCATGCCAGGCTTCCCTGTCCATCACCAACTCCCAGAGTTCACTCAAACTCATGTCCATTGAGTCAGTGATGCCATCCAGCCATCTCATCCTCTGTCGTCCCCTTCTCCTCCGGCCCCCAATCCCTCCCAGCATCAGAGTCTTTTCCAATGAGTCAACTCTTCGCATGAGGCGGCCAAAGTATTGGAGTTTCAGCTTTAGAATCAGTCCTTCCAAAGAATACCCAGGACTGATCTCCTTTAGAATGGACTGGTTGGACCTCCTTGCAGTCCAAGGGACTCTCAAGAGTCTTCTCCAACACCATAGTTCAAAAGCATCAATTCTTCGGCACTCAGCTTTCTTCACAGTACAACTCTCACATCCATATATGACCACTGGAAAAACCATAGCCTTGACTAGACGGACCTTGTTCACAAAGTAATGTCTCTGCTTTTCAATATGCTATCTAGGTTGGTCATAACTTTCCTTCCAAAGAGTAAGTGTCTTTTAATTTCATGGCTGCAGTCAGCATCTGCAGTGATTCTGGAGCCCAGAAAAATAAAGTCTGACACTGTTTCCATTGTTTCCCCATCTATTTCCCATGAAGTGATGGGACCAGATGCCATGATCTTCGTTTTGTTGAGCTTTAAGCCAACTTTTTCACTCTCCTCTTTCACTTTCATCAGGAGGCTTTTTAGTTCCTCTTCACTATCTGCCATAAGGGTGGTGTCATCTGCATATCTAAGGTTATTGATATTTATCCCAGCAATCTTGATTCCAGCTTGTGCTTCTTCCAGCCCAGCGTTTCTCATGAGATACTCTGCATATAAGTTAAATAAGCAGGGTGACAATATACAGCCTTGACGTACTCCTTTCCCTATTTCGAAGCAGTCTGTTGTTCCATGTCCAGTTCTAACTGCTGCTTCCTGACCTGCATACAGGTTTCTCAAGAGGCAGGTCAGGTGGTCTGGTATTCCCATCTCTTTCAGAATTTTCCACAGTTTGTTGTGATCCACATAGTCAAAGGCTTTGGCATAGTCAATAAAGCAGAAAAAGATGTTTTTCTGGAACTCTCTTGCTTTTTTGATGATCCAGCAGAGGTATGATTACTTGCCCTCTATTACAAGACTAAGGAATTCAAGTTCAGAGGGGTGAACTGACTTTTCCAAGGCCACACAGTAAACAAATGATGAAGATAGCATTCAACCCAGACCGTGTGACATCTGATTAAAGAGACTGCTTCCTTAACTACACGCCAACCTACCAAATACATGCGTATGCTTAAACAAATTCGTTTTCCAATACTGGAGATGCATCTGTAAACAATGGGATAATGTCTCTGAAATCTATTTACACAGCTTTGATCAACTGTTAGAAGAAAATTAGAGTACAACTGAGCTTTAATTAAATACTCTTAAATATCCAATCATGCAATCAACTTCAATATAAGCAGTTCTGATTTTAAGTAAATAGATTTTTCCCCTCTCTTCCTGCTCACAGCAAGAGATCTAATCAAGAAGATATATTCAAATGCATTAATTTGGAGACAGATCATGGATTGTGATATAAAAGGAATCCATTAGTAACATACAAAAAACAAAGTCAAATAAGGATATATTATGATGCTTCTGTACTAGAAAAAATATATTTCATTTCTGAACATTTCTTTCTGTATTTTATAACCTATTTATGTATTGACTTTCACTTTTAAAAATTCAGGGTATCTATGACTTTTTTTTTCTCTTTAATAGCAGTAATACTCCATTCAGTTCAGTTCAGTTCAGTTCAGTTGCTCAGGTGTGTCCGACTCTTTGCAACCCCATGAATCGCAGCACGCCAGGCCTCCCTGTCCATCACAAACTCCCAGAGTTCACTCAGACTCAAGTCCATTGAGTCAGTGATGCCATCCAGCCATCTCATCCTCTGTTGTCCCCTTCTCCTCCTGCCCCCAATCCCTCCCAGTATCAGAGTCTTTTCCAATGAGTCAGCTCTTAGCATGAGGTGGCCAAAGTACTGGAGTTTCAGCTTCAGCATCATTCCCTCCAAAGAAATCCCAGGGCTGATTTCCTTCAGAATGAACTGGTTGGATCTCCTTGCAGTCCAAGGGACTCTCAAGAGTCTTCTCCAACACCACAGTTCAAAAGCATCAATTCTTCGGCGATCAGCCTTCTTCACAGTCCAACTCTTACATCCATACATGACCACAGGAAAAACCATAGCCTTGACTAAACGGACCTTTGTTGGCAAAGTAATGTCTCTGCTTTTGAATATGCTATCTAGGTTGGTCATAACTTTCCTTCCAAGGAGTAAGCGTCTTTTAATTTCATGGCTGCAGTCACCATCTGCAGTGATTTTGGAGCCCAAAAAAATAAAGTCTGACAGTGTTTCCACTGTTTCCCCATCTATTTCCCATGAAGTGATGGGACCGGATGCCATGATCTTAATTTTCTGAATGTTGAGCTTTAAGCCAACTTTTTCACTCTCCACTTTCACTTTCATCACGAGGGTTTTTAGTTCCTCTTCACTTTCTGCCATAAGGGTGGTGTCATCTGCATATCTGAGGTTATTGATAATGGGGCCAAATACTAAAAAGGCCTGCAAAATCTGAGTTTTAATTACTTTTTACATTATAAAAATAATAGCCTTGGCACTCAGTATAAGCTTTAGATTAACACATTATTGTCTATGTGTACACATTATTGTCTGGGGGATTTTTGTAGAAACTGATACCTGTGGCGTTAATATGTCTCCAGTCAATAGTGATGTCAAAGCTTGTGAAATGGTATTGACTAACTTGCCTTTACGTTTTATTCTCTGGCACGAGGCAAGTGCCTTCTTTATCTCTCGTCAAGCTCATAAACAGCTGTACTTCTATGGTCATACTCTCCAAGATGCCTTCTCTGGCAGCTGCTGGCCTAGAGATCAAGGTCCAATCCTGGTGAACTGGGACACCTTGCTCCTATTCCCTTCTTTGCAGAACATTTACTGTTCTGAACTCAGAACAAGGCTGCCAGAGCCAACAGGTGGCCTGTAAGAAGAGATCTGGACATCTACTCAAGACTTAACCACAGAGTTTTGCCTCTTGGCACACACACACACACACACACAAAAACACACACAAAATGCTAGAACATCTGCCAGGTTACACCTCCACACCAATGAAAACCATCTGTCACATCTCTTCTCACTTGGGAATATTCAATGGACATTAATGAGACTCCACATCTGATGGTGGGCAACATACACAAGCTGGACTGGCTCAGCAGGCACTGACTTAGCTCACTCTAACCTACACTGCAGTCCCTGGGGCTGCAAAGAGTCGGACACGACTGAGCAACTGAACTGAACTGAAGCTATACATGTCAATGCATGCCCAGCAACAGGGGTCTTCTGCTTGGCAGGACTTACATTTCTAATGTCATCAAATGCAAGAGCATATGCTATGCATTGAACTCTAAAGCTGAGAGCTTAATGACCCTTTTTTTTTTTTAAGATAAGGTGTAAATATAAAAATCAGTCAAAGGGCTTCCCTGATGGCTCAAATGGTCAAGAATCTGCCAGCAAAGTGGGAGACCTAGCTTCAATCCCTGGGTCGGGAAGATCCTTTGGAGAAGGGGATGGCAACCCACTCCAGTATTATTGCCTGGAGGATTCTATGGACAGAGGCACCTAGGGGCCGGCAGTCCAAGGGGTTGCAAGAGTCAGACACGACTGAGCAACTAACACACACACACGTGCTATGGGGAAATCCTTTCCTTCCTTCCTTCCTCCCTCCTCCTTTTTTTTTCAGCACAGACTATAAAGGCAGCAAATCTCGTGGTGTTACACAACCAGAACTGCCAGAGTCAGCAAATTAATATAGGAAATCCAGGTACTTTGAACTTCAGGTAAACAAGGAATAGTTTTTTAGTATAAGCATGTCCCAAATACTGTATTTCACTTGGTAACTCTACATGCAACATGATTATCTAAATTTGATAACAGATATTTAAGCCGTGCTGATTAGTAGGTCAGCCTGATTTAATGGAAAGACTGGGAGACAGTACCTCAAAAGATGGCATTCTCAGCCTAGTTCCACCTCCTCCCACACAATGACTCTCAGAATACCCCCCACCCTCTGTGCTCTCCAGTATCCTTACTTATAAAATAGACAGAATGATGCTTTTCCTGTCAGTTTTAGGAGGATCAACTAAATGAATAGAAGTGAAAGAATTCCAAAAACTGAATTTAAGACAACCTTAAACTATGAGTCATTATTAATCAGTATGCTTTCAATAACAAAAGTTGACATGTTATCTTTTCAAATAGAAACAAATCACAACTTAGCTGTTTGAAAATAAAACTATCCCATTAATTGCTCAAACTATTCTGGTCTGTTTCTACCCAAACCGTGCCATTAAACTACTACTGTAAAGATCATAAGGGCCTCCTTAAATAAGTAAATCCCAAACTGTAGTCTTCAATTTTAATTCTGTTCTCTTATTTCACTACAACTTCTTACACTGTGTAAAACTGTTTTGCATATTTATCCACCAGCACTTAGGCCACTGCCTGGCACACAGCACATGTTCAATAAATACGCTCAGTAAGTAAATCCACGCACATGCATGCTCAGTTCTGTTCTAGTGTGCAACCTCATGGACTGCAGCCTCCCAGGCTCCTCTGTTCATGGAATCTTCCAGGCAGGAATACTAGTGTGGGAAGCCATTCCCTTCTCCACGGGATCTTCCCGACCCAGGTATCGAACCTGCATCTCCTGCATTGGCAAGCAGATTCTTTAGCTCCTGAGCCAGATGGGAAGTCCCAAATAAATAAACAAAGGTCACCAATTGGTCCTCATCTAGACTGTCCTCTGTAGTAGACACAAGATGGGTCACCCAGATCTCTGTCCAATGAAACAGTTGTTGCCCCACATGTTAGGAATGCTCTTGGCAGATAAGCCTTCAACTGCCAGGCCTTCAGAGGCTGCCTCAGCTGCAGGGAGCCATGTTATGCAAAGTGTCACCCCTTCTTAGGGTGGCCCACAGTCCAGTGGAAGTAGAGTGACCTGGCCTTTGGCCCAGCCTAGGAGAACTCTGAAGGACCCTTCTAACTCCAGAGCTCCACTGAGAGGTCAGCCAAGTTGCTGCTGGGCCCATACAGCGACTCCATTTCTCTCGCTAATCCTCCTTGCTATACCCTCCTCCCCAGATTCTGACTCCAAAATCATCATGCATGAACATCCTGCATATGACACTTCTTAGAATTTGTTTCCCAGAGACTTCCACCTGTGATAGTCTCACAACATCATCTCAATTCAGTTCAGTTGCTCAGTCGTGTCCGACTCTTTGCGACCCCATGGACTGCAGCACGCCAGGCCTCCCTGTCCATCATCAACTCCTGGAGTTGACTCAAACTCATGTCCGTTGAGTCGGTGATGCCGTCCAACCATCTTATCCTCTGCCGTCCTCCTCCTGCCTTCAATCTTTCCCAGCATCAGGGTCTTTTCAAATGAGTGAGTTCTTCGCATCAGGTGGCCAAAGTATTGGGAGTTTCAGCTTCAACATCAGCCCTTCCAATGAAAACCCAGGACTGATCTCCTTTAGGACGGACTGGTTGGATCTCCTTGCAGTCCAAGGGACTCTCAAGAGTCTTCTCCAGCTCCACAGTTCAAAAGCATCAATTCTTCTGCACTCAGCTTTCTTTATAGTCCAACTCTTACATCCATACATGACTACTGGAAAAACCAACATCATCTAACAGAGATGAAATTCCCTCTTTGAAAGTCTTCATTTGTTGCCAGTCCTCCTTGCCCCTCTTATAAACATTAAGGTGCTAGAACTACCAGAGTCAAGCCCCCTGGTTCTCTTGTTTTTTAAAAATTCTTTAAAAAATTTTCTCTTCAATTGAGCACAATCATTTCTATATTTCTTGATGTTAGGCATTCCTGCACTGATCTCTAATCCACACTGCTCTTCTAAATTTCACATTTGTACCATGTGATTTCACGTTTGCCATATGAATGGCATCCCCATTTGGAACTGTCATCTGGAAGCTGGGACACTGTTGCTGCCTTTCAATTAATTCTCCACATGCTGACCACTGATCTATCACAGTAAAACCACTGATTTATGTAAAGACATAAATCAAACCACAGTATTCTTCTGCTTCAGTGACTTTCCATTGTATTTTTAGCTAAAAATTCAAATTATTTTCCATGACCTAAAAGGAGGTTGAATACTTCTCATATTAGTGAACATTTGCGCTTCATACTCAATGATATTCAGAATTATTCAAACTGGGATGCTTTTAAGAGAGACACAGAGTGCTATTAGTAATTACTCCAGGACAGCAGACAATAGCCAGAATGAGCTCAGGCACTTGGAGACATACGTTCATTCTGTGTAGAAGATGTTCACTACATTGTTTTGAAATTTTCTGAAGTTACAAAATGTCTACAGCTAGTTTCAATATCTTAATGTTCATAGCCTTGGAAGTGACTTAGGTCCCAAATAATGAAATGGTCAAAAAAGCAGTGGTTACATTTTGCAAGAGAAACCCATGAAGGTAAGATGTCTCATGAAGTGGTGATATTTAACTAAGCTGGTTTTTCAGAGCCTTTGGGGCTCTTCTACATTACCCCTGGGCATTTTCAAAATGCATGACAACAGGCTCTTCCCAGAACCACAAAATCAAAATGTCTAGGACGGGCCGAGGCATGTACATTGTGGAAAACCTTCCCAGGGTGAGATCCATTGCACTAATCAATTACAGACACTGTTTCAGCCACTTTTTAAGTAAAAGAGGTGAGTACTGTAACAGTGATGGTGTGGCCTTACCTGCAGTGAGAGTGTTATTAGACTTAGCAATACTAAATACACCAGATTACTGAGCACACTTAGCTCGGTTTTCCTCTACAACACTTCAGCAATAGTAGTCATATTTTTAGGAGTGAAGATAGAATATGATTGGCAAATGTTGATTATTTTGAGACCAGGGGTTCATTAAATGGCTGTCTATCCTTACTTTTGCATACATTTAAATTTTTGATAACCAAATGCTTAAATAATAAGAGCCACTGGTAAAAACAAATGATGGATTTACTAAAATAACCAAGTCCAGTTAATTATATTTTGCAAATGATTTTAATTTAGACCCTCTCTTTACTATCCCTCTTGTCACTATCCTTACTTCGGACTTTTATTAATGCTCATCTGAAATCTGAATTTACTTTTTATTCTGATATCCTGTAATGAATATATCATTCACTCACTCGTTCATTCTTCAAAATCCCTCTATGAAACAGGGCATCTATTTGCAAAGAACTAGGATACAAGAAGCTACTCTCCTCTTAATGTTGCCAAAGTGAGTCTTAAATCTGATCAAGCCATTTCCCAGGAAAATGAAAATAAAACTATCATCTATGAAAGAGGTGGGCAAATTTTTTCTGTAAAAGGTCAGATAAATTTATTAGGTTTTGTAGGCAATAAGGTTTCTTTTGCAACTATCCAATTGTGCCATTATAATATAAAAGCAATCATAGGTAATATATAAACAAATGTGCTCATGTGTTTCAATTAAACAATTTTATAGCCACTGACCTGTACTGGGCTTCCCTGGTGGCTCAAATGGTCAAGAATCCTCCTGTAATGCAGGAGACCTGGGTTCAATCCCTGGGTTGGGAAGATCCCCTGGGGGAAGGCATGGCAACCCACTCCAGTATTCTTGCCTGGAGAATTCCATGGAGAGAGGAGCCTGGTGGGCTACAGTCGATAGGGTTGCAAAGAGTTGAACACCACTGAGTGACTTAATACACAGACCTGTGTATTAAACAACCAAATTCCTTCGAAATATTAACTCAAATTACACCATGACTATGACCACACACCACCCTGGTATTTGTAATTCTTACTACAATCCCAAGTCTGGAAGCTCTTCCACATTTTCTGTGTTGCCACAGACTTGGTAAATCTTTGACTTGAGTACATATTAATACTTCAATACCCAGAACAAATAATAACTCTCTAGGTGAAGCCTTCCATGTATTCTATGCTTCCCTTGAATTTTGGTAGAGTTAATAGCACCCCATATGTGTATTATACATAAAATGCTATGAAGGCACTTATCACATATTATAGATTCTCTCAATTTTTATCCCCACCATCATTACTGACCCTGTTAATCTGTAATTGAAAGGTCTATGGAGGGCATTTCTGGTGCTTTAAAACACTAATATGTGTAGAATGGTGGACTCTACCACTTCAGCCTCTCAGAGGAGATGCTGCACTTCAAGAAAAAGACAACCAGAGTACAGATAAAATTGAACCTTATTTCTCTTTCTTAAAGCCCAAAGCAATAAATATGCGAAAATAGGACTCCATGGAAATTAACAGCATGACTTATGTGTACTTCATGTATAAGCTTTCTAAAATCATTCCTTTATTCCTCTTTTTTTTTTTTTTTTTTTTGGCCAAGACCCTAATGAGGTTTCCGACCACGTTTTCTTACACACAGTAAGCTGAAACTGGCCAGATGAAAGGGACAGTTAGAAGTCAGGTTATCCATCCCTCTTCTCTTAGGAAGAAGCATTCCTAACACACCAGGAAAAGGAGAAATTACCCTATTTTTAGGAGTCTCAGGAGGGAGGGAGTTTACAACCTCCTCTGGTAATCTGTTCTAATGCTTAACAAATTTTGCTGTCAGAAAACAATCTTCCTAAGTCCCTTATGCTGCAGAATAAAATCATTTTTCTTGCCCTGTTCTTGGGGGAGATAGAAAATAGCTTACATTACCTTGTGAAAGAGACCTGAATATGTTTAAAAACTGTATAAAATTTTCCCTATCTGTGCTCATCCTTTTAGATACTTTCATTTCTTGAACCAATAATCCTGTTTCCAAACTGCAAATGTTTGAAATATAATTCCACATATTTATTCTTTTGTCTAACTTACTAATACTGAATAACAGCTTATGTAGACTGGCTTTCTTTCCCTACCTTTTATAAAAATAAGAATTACTCATCAGAAGGCACAGTTCTAATTATTATTTAAGTGGAATTTTAAAATGAGAATTGAAAATTCACCTCCTATCATTTGCTTAGCCCCTGAGCAATAATGTTCCCTCAGCAAAGTTTTTCTAAACTGAGAAGATTCTTCAGATATCCATTTTATATAGCAATATCTCACTGAAAATAAATAAACATCATGTTGTCTAAAATAGGAGATTTGAAAGTCCATGAAATTTTAATGTTTCACCTTGAAAGTGAAAAAACATATAGCAGGAATGGTGATAATTCACAGAATACCCTTTCTTTCATGTTCAAGGCACCCAGGTTCACTTTAATCAAAAGGGTGAAGGAATGACTGAGGGAAGGAATTCTTACTTGTGTCCAGGTCTTATTCTTCCCTTCCCAGCCTATGAGACTTTATTTTTCTTTCTCATTTAAGATTAAAATACCTTCTGGAGAAGTCCCTTGGACTGTAAAGAGATCAAACCAGTCAATCCTAAAGGAAATCAACCTTGAGTATTCACTGGAAGGACTGTTGCTGAAGCTCCAATACTTTGGCCACCTGACGTGAACAGCCGATTCACTGGAAAAGACCCTGATGATGGGAAAGACTGAAGGCAAAAGGAGAAGGGGGGCAGAGGATAAGGTGGTTAGACAGCATCACTGATTCAATAAGCATGAATCTGAGCAAACTTGGGGAGATAGTGAAGGACAGGGAGGCCTGACGTGCTATAGTCTATGGGGTCAGAAAGAATCAGACACGACTTAGTGACTGACCAACAGCAACACGATCGCTGTATTTGGCTGTACTAACTTACATTCCTGCCAACGGTGTAGAACCTCGTATTCAGTCGCTCAGTCGTGTTTGACTCTCTGCAACCCCCTGGACTGTAGCCCACCAGCCTCCTCAGCCCAGGGAATTCTCCCCTGCAAGAATACTGGAGTGGGGTGCCATTTCCTATTCCAGGGGATTTTCCCAACTGAGGGATAGAACCTGCATCTCTCGTGTCCCTTGTACTAACAGGCGAATTCTTTACCACTGGCACCACCTGGGAAGGCAAACAACGTAGGAGGGTTCCCTTTCTTCCACATCCTCACCAGTACTTACTGTTTGTAGATTTTTTGATGATGGCCATTTGAACTGGTGTGAAGTGATATCTCATTGTAGTTTTGAGCTTCATTTTTCTAATAATTAGCAGTGCTGAACAGCTTTTCATGTACCTCGTGGCCATCTGTATGTATTCTTCGGAATGTCTATTTAGGTCTTCAGCCCATTTTTTGATTGGGTTCTTTATTTTTTGAATACTGAGCTGCATGAGATGCTTATAAATTTTGGAGACTAATTCCTTGTCAGTCACATCATATTTAAATATTTTATCCTAATCTATGGGGTGTCTTTTCATTTTGTTTATTGGTTCATTTGCAGTGCAAAAGCTTTTGAGTTTAAGTAGGTCCCATTTGATTATTTTTTGCTTTGATTTCCATTATTCAGGAGACAGATACTGTCTGTCTGTGGTGATTTATGTCACAGAATGTTTGGCCTATGTTTTCCTCTTGGGGATTTATAGTGGTCAGTCTCATATTTAAATCTTTAGCCCACTGTGAGCTTGTTTTTGTTCATGGTATTAAAGGTTGATCTAATTTCATTTTTTTTTTTAGCTGTCCTTTTTTCCTGGCACCATTTGTTTCCATCTTCTTTCTTTCATTAGCATCTTACAGTTTTCTTAGTACAGGTCTTTTATCTCCTCAGGTAGATTTATTCCTAGTTATTTTATTCTTTTTGGTCTAACGATACACAGAACCGTCTCCTGAATTTCTCTTTTTGATCTTTCATTGTTAGTATATAGAAATACAACAGATTTCTGCATATTAATTTTATAACCTGAAACTTTACCAAATTCATTGATGAGCTCTAGCAGTTGTCTGGTAGCATCTATGTATAGTATCATATCATCTGCAAATGAGGCTTCCCAGGTGGCTCAGTGGTAAAGAATCCGCCTGCCAATGCAGGAGACACAGAAGATGCAGATTCAATCCCTGGGTCAGAAAGATCCCCTGGAGTAGGAAATGGCAACTCATTCCAGTCAGTATTCTTGCCTGGAAAATTTCATGGACAGAGGAGCCTGGTGGGCTACAGTCCACAGGGTTGCAAAGAGTTGGGATGTGACAGGGATTTGATCCCTGGTCGGGGATGATCCCACAGGCCTGGACGTGTGGGCTTCAGCGGTTACGGCACACGCGCTCAGCAGTCGCAGCTTGTGGGCTCTCGAGTGCTGGCTCCGCAGCTGTGGTGCACGGCCTACGTGTCTCCATACCACGTGGGAGCAAACCCATGCCCCCTGGCTGGCAGGCAGATTCAATCACTAGGCCACCAGGGCAACCTCCCGTTGCCTTCCTGCCTCTTGCTTTTGATGAAAACTCAGATGTTCCTCATGCCATTGTGTCATCTCTTGCTGCTTTAAATACACGTCTCTTTGCTGTCACTAGGTTGACTATATTGTGCTTCTCTGTGTGTGTATCTGTATTTATTCTATTTGACCTTCACTGATTCTTTGCAAAATGTCAATGAATAGTTTTCTTTTTTTTTTTTCATCAAATTTAGATTTGTTTTTTCCAGAAAGCCTCCATTACCAGAATTAAGAAGTGACTCCCAAAATTTTAACTGGAATCATTTATAAATTGATGAATCTAGTTCACAGAACATAAAATTTCACCAAATATATATATTTACAGATCAATGGAAGAGAATTGACATCCTTACCATACCAAGTAAGCTACTGATACAGCTGCCCATTTAATTATTTTACATCCTTTTATTTTTTTTTTTTCCATAGAGATCTTATATAAATCTTCTGGGTTTCTTCATGTATGTTTTATATTGCCAGTGTAAGTGAACTTTTTTTCCTATCCAATTTGTTAATTGGTCATTACTGGTATGAGAAGCTTTGAATCTGAATAATGACTTTTTATAGCTAAGACATTTCTAAAATTCTGACTTTACATCTAAGAACCTGGTTAAATTCTTATGTTTCTAATATGTATATTCTCTTGGATTTACATCAATTAAGCATACTAACTACAAATATGGACAGTTTTATCTCTTCTTTTCCAATTCTTAATATGTATTTCCTTTCCTAGGTAATACAATATCACCTAGTATCTACAGTAAAATGATGTATAGAAGGAGTGATACCTGGCATCTTTATACTATTTCTTATTTTAAAATAGGATTGTTTGAAATTGATTATCCAACACCTCTACTTTAGAGCAATGTTAGAGTATTAATTGATATAGCTGATTCAATAGTATAGCCTCTAAAGGAAGATGCTGATAATTTATTCAATATATATTATTACAGATATTCTGCAATCAAAGTTAGCATTATTACAATTTTCTCTTAATGAGGGTTTGCTGATTTAAGTAATCAGGCAAGAACACAATATGAGCTGTTACTATGACAGTTATTTAAAATTTCGCTAATGACTTCTATATTCCTCATAAAAAGCTCTTCACTATTTCTCCCTTTAGTGAACTTTCCCAACTGTTTCAACTTAAAAAAATTAAGGAAACAGTTTAACCAAATAATTCCCAAGCTATACTTTTTTGCTTTTTTCTGCTCTGAAACAGAAACAGTCAATGCTTAAAGAGACACTTCAGTTTGTTAAGCAAGAGATGTCAAAGGCAGAAACAGAACGAAACACTGGTTGTGCATCAAATGTTTTTGCGCCTCTCATGCAAAACTAAATAAAACTAAATATGCCACAGATACTGAGCTTCAAAAAATGCACATCTCATGAGAACTATGAGGGCAATTCTAAGGTCCAGTGAGAACTGGGGATCTGGGACAAAATGAAAAAAACTGATGTCAACTTACATCAACTAGAGGAAGAAGGAGAGCTGCTTGCTTTCTATCTAGCTCCTTATTTCTCCACTTTTTCCTAATCTATTTCTTTCAAGCTATATTTGCTATGTTATTCTTATCCTAGGGCCAAAGGATTTCCTTATAAAGAAAATTAAACTGAAAACTCTACTCACTTTCCCTGCTCCCCAAAACTAGTAATGTCTCCCGTAGTCTCACAAAAATAAACTAGCCAGTGTTCAGCAACGCATGCATACACAGTCTCCTACATGTCTTGCTTTCGCTTGTCCCTTTTACCGCACTCCTTTAAAGAACAATGTAAGAGAGTCTGATTAGAGTAGAGGAAAGAACAGTGAAACATGAGAAGTTAGTTTCTATTCTGTGTCCTATACCATTTTTCCTCCATGACTGCTTACTCTATTTGTTAGGCCTTCCCTCATTCCCTAGTTTATTAAACCATGATACCTCTGTGTTATGTGTTACACCTGACCTGCCTCTTGAGAAACCTATATGCAGGACAGGAAGCAACAGTTAGAACTGGACATGGAACAACAGACTGGTTCCAAATAGGGAAAAGAGTACCTCAAGGCTGTATATTGTCACCCTGCTTATTTAACTTATATGCAAAGTACATCATGAGAAACGCTGGGCTGGAAGAAGCACAAGCTGGAATCGAGATTGCCCAGAGAAATATCAATAACTTCAGATATGCAGATGACACCACCCTTATGATAGAAAGTGAAGAGGAACTAAAGAGCCTCTTGATTAAAGTGAAAGAGGAGAGTAAAAAGTTGGCTTAAAGCTCAACATTCAGGACCTAAGATCATGGCATCTGGTCCCATCACTTCATGGCAAATAGATAGGGAAACAGTGGAAACAGTGACAGACTTTATTTTTGGGAGCTCCAAAATCACTGCAGATGGCGATTGCAGCCATGAAATTAAAAGACACTGACTCCTTGGAAGAAAATGTGTGACCAACCTAGATAGCATATTAAAAAGCAGAGACATTACTTTGACAACAAAGGTCTGTCTAGTCATAGCTATGGTTTTTCCAGTAGTCACGTATGGATGTACGAGTTGGACTATAAAGAAAGCTGAGTGCCGAAGAATTGATGCTTTTGAACTGTGGTGTTGGAGAAGACCCTTGAGAGTCCCTTGGACTGCAAGGAGATCCAACCAGTCCATCCTAAAGGAAATTAGTCCTGAATATTCATTGGAAGGACTGATGTTGAAACTGAAACTCCAATACTTTGGCCACCTGATGCGAAGAACTAACTCATTTGAAAAGACCCTGATTCTGGGAAAGATTGAAGGCAGGAGAAGGGGACAGCAGAGTATGAGATGGTTGGATGGCATCACCGACTCAACGGACATGAATTTCAGCAAATTCTGGGAGTTGATGATGGATAGGGAGGCCTGGCGTACTGCAGTCCATGGGGTCGAAAGAGTCGGACACGACTGAGTAACTGAACTGAACTGGACAGTGACTCAGGCCTAGTACCCACAAGCTGTGGTCCACAGTTCTGATTTGCTTTGAGACAAATCCTCACCAGGATTTTTAATGATGAATTGGCTTTTATGTGTCATCTCTCCCTCCAGAGAGAGCTGCATTAATAATAAAATAATAGAATTTGCATAAGGCTTCAAAAATTTACAAAGTGCCTCCTACAAACACCATTTTATCCTTCCCTAATCCATTTTTAAATAATAAAATGCATTTGCAGAGGTTACATGACTTGCTGGTAAGTGAAATACCCTCTCACTTCCCACTCCTAATCCCTAGTGATTTCCTATGTTTATCTGATGGATAAATTGTGGGGTATGTGAAAGTCACTCAGTCATGTCTGACTCTTTGTGACCCCGTGGACTATACAGTCCATGGAATTCTCTAGGCCAGAATACTGGAGCGGGTAGCCTTTCCCTTCTCCAGGGTATCTTTGCAACCCAGGGATTGAACTCAGGTCTCCTCCATTGCAGGAAGATTCTTTACCAGCTGAGCCACAAAGGAAGCCCCAAATTGTAGGGAGAGTATATTATTCATAAAGGTAACTGGGATAGGAGGAAAAGGTATGGACACTTTCTAACAATCTTCAATCCTGAGTCAGCAATTGCCTTGCCACTGATTTCTTGGAAATTCTGGATAATTAGCTCATTAGAAAGTAAAAGGAAGAAGTAGGATTTATGAGAGTTTCGTAGGATGGCAACTGAACAGTACCCCAGATGGTTGGTTATATTTCCTCTTCTATTTATCATGGGGTATAAAGGGAGAAATAATGCATGTAAATATGGTACTCTGAAAAAACAACCTCAGGCAAGTCAATTCAATGTGCCATTCACATTTAACAATGCTCAGCATCCAGTCATTTGCTGTTACTTACCAGACTGCAAGTTTTAAAAGAGCTTCTTAATAACTTCTGTGATTGAACTGTTATTCTGCCAGCTTTAACTGACACTCCTGCACCTAAGAATGTACAGTATTTCTTCAGTATTAATTTCCTTTGTATTTAATTAATTCATGGAGAATGCAGCCTTGTGTTCATAGACTTGAAATGCATTAAGGAGATACATTCATCTATTTTTAAATAGCATTTGCCCATAAACAGAAAATCTTTCCTGGTTGCTAGGTCACATCATGTCAACCTAATAGCTGCCAAAAACAGACCGCAAGAGATAGCTAACAGTGGGTGCTTTAACTAGCCAACACACAAACACAACACTGAGAGATTAAGTGTTCATTTCAGCACCTGAAAACTTCAAGACCCATACCAAAGCATCTAAAAAAATGTATCTGATCAGTTACTAAATGGTATGTGTGTGTTTGTGCATATACGTGCATGTACATTTCATCTTTTAAAAAGAACACCTCTCTAGCTCAGTGGTTCTCCATGATACTGAGCTTTAGAATCAAAGTGAAACTTTTAAAGATACCAGGTGCCCCCAAATTCCATTTCAGTGGGTCTGGCATGAGATTCAGGCACAAGTATCTTTTTTAAAAAAACAGGTTAAGGACTATTCTCCACTTTGTGTCAGTTAGTAGCAATTATGTGAAGACGAATTCTACACTCAAAATTCTCTACAATTCTCTCCAACTTGATGTCTCTTGTGTCAATCATTTAAGATTAGTTTGCTAAAAAAGGAAGTTTCAGTACTGTTTTCTAAGGAACTCATCTCTTGGCAAAAGACCGCAACTAAGCTAGGTAAATACATTTGTAAGTAACTATGTATGTCTTTGGGGGCTTCCTGGTGGCTCAGATGGTAAAGCGTCTGCCTGCAATGCGGGAGACCTGGGTTCGATCCCTGGGTCAGGAAGATCCCCCTGGAGAAGGAAATAGCAACCCACTCCAGTATCCTTGCCTGGAGAATCCCATGGACAGAGGAGCCTGGTAGACTACAGTCCATGGGATTGCAAAGAGCTGGACTCGAATGAGCGACTTCACTTATTCACTTACGTATGTCTTCACTTAAACATGCCGCCAATTAGTGTTCGTAAAAAGTCGCTCAGTCACATCTGAATCTGTGACCCCATGGACTACAGCCCACCAGGTTCCTCTGCATGAATTCTCCAGGCAAGAATACTGGAGTGGGTTGCCATTTTCTTGTCCAGGGGATCTTCCTGACTCAGGGACCAAATCTGTGTCTCCTGCATTGCAGGCAAATTCTTTACCCTCTGAACCACCAGGGAAGCCCCCAGTTAGTGTTTAAGTGTTCTTATTTTATTTTTTGATTTTACTCTGAAGCAATGAAAAAAAGATCAGATTGATGACATTTACTTTCTAGTATTTTCCTTAACTTTGTGTTCTTTTTTTAAAAAAGTGCTTCTCATAAAATAACAGAAATATTCGTGAAAATGGCTAACATAAAAGAAAATCTTACTCTGGACAAAAATTAATGTCATATTTCAGAATAACTATCTTCTACAATACAAGGTAAAACTGGTGAAGGAAATGAAGAGACCTTTCTAAGCCTATTCTGGTTTCAATTATTTACAAAGCCAAGAATGGAGCAGATCTTATTGTTATATTTTCTGTTTGCCTTAGCATCTGAAACTATGTTGAGAGATCAGCTTTATCAGATTTTTTCATGGTTTTTATTAAGACTCATGGGAAAAAAAAATGGAACACATCTGAAAAGTAAAATAAGCTGTTCATCAAGAAGGGAGGCGTGTTTTTAAAATTACTTAGCCATTTTCCCCTTTTATAACCCTAGGTATATACATCTCACAGACTAAGTATATATTACCACATATATGCTTACCTACACTCCAATTCATCCAACTACACTCCTCTTAGACAAGCCTATACTCTTAGACAAGCCTATACTGTCCGCTAATTGTTAGGAAATAGTTTGGAGGAGAGCCCCCATCTTTCAGACAGTGATCCCTGGAACCTACAGAAAGCTCAAGTCCTCTATTTCCCAGACAAACGCATACCATGGTTTCCTCTGAAAGTGCAAAGCTGCAATAGACAACAACAGAGGAGTGGAGGAAAACAACAGATTTACATAGAAATACAACGACTCTTCCTGAATTTCCGGTAAATGCCTTAAAGAGAAATAAAAGTCAGCTAAGATGGAGGTCTACTACTATATGTGCTATATTTAATCAGCAATAGGCTGATATGAATTTGAAGTTATAGGCCTTTGATGAAAAATAGTAAGTGATTTTACATATGTGCATGTGTGTGTGTTCAGTCATGTCCGATTCTTCATGACTTTATGGCCTGCAGCCCGCTAGGCTCCTGTGTCCATGGAATTCTCCAGACAAGAATACTGGAGTAAGGTCGCCATTTCCTTCTCCAGGAGATCTTTCCAGCCCAGGGATCAAACCCATATCTCCTGCATCTCCTGCACTGGTGGGCAGATTCTTTATCACTAAGCCATTTGGGAAGCCAATTTTACATATGCTCAATATATATTCATTCAAAACTCATAATTTGTTACTTTAGTATGCAAAGCATGGATGAGCAGTGGTGGCCATGCTTCTGGTTCAGCCACAGCTACCTACAGCAACCCTTTTGTTTGCACAAATGATAATAAATGAGCTACAGCTGTCAAATTAGGGAAGTGGCCCCAATATTCCTTTATTCCAATCTCAGGTGCACCCTGTCCATTTCCACTTGAAGTCAGCCTGTGACTTCTCTCTTCTAGACTCCTTCCCTTATCAAAACAGCAAGATTCAACTGTTTGACCAAGATCTTAACCACTAGGCTGTAAACTTTCCACATACTTCCATTTTCATATTTTGTAGTGTAACAATGTTTGTCTCCTGCGAAAACAGCTGCAAATAAATGAAAATTTATCAAACTGTGTATTTTAAGTATGTGTAGCTCATAACTCGGGAGAAGGCAATGGCAAGCAACTCCAATACTCTTGCCTAGAATATCCCATGGATGGAGGAGCCTGGTGGGCTACAGTCCATGGGGTCGCTACAAGTCAGTCGCAACTGAGCGACTTCACTTTTACTTTTCACTTTCACACAATGGAGAAGGAAATGGTGCCCGTGTACTCAGAGCAGGAGTACCAGCTCTACCTTCACGAAGGAAATGGCAACCCACTCCAGTGTTCTTGCCTGGAGATTCCCAGGGACAGAGGAACCTGGTAGGAGGCCATCTATGGGGTCGCACAGAGTCAGACACGACTGAAGCAACTTAGCAGCAGCAGCAGCTCGTAACTCAGTGAAACTTCTTTAAAAACTTGAGTAGATTAGGATATTTTTCTGAAATGGAAATCCTTCCCCTTATGTGTAAAATCATGTCTTAGGCAGATACGAAAGATTCATCTCCTTTCACGGTTTTAGGATATGTTGGGCTTCCCTGGTGGCTCCCTAAAGAATCCACCTGCAATGCAGTAGACCTGGGTTTGATCCCTGGGTTGGGAAGATCCCCTGGAGGGGGATGTGGCAACCCACTCCAGTATTCTTGCCTGGAGAATCCCATGGACAGAGGAGCCTGGTGGGCTACAGTCCATGGGGTCACAAAGAATCGGACACAACTGAGCGACTAAGCACACAGCACAGACCCAAAGGGACTTGGACTCTCTCCTCTCATCTTTCCCTTAACCCTAACCAACAATTCCCTAAGAGATTTCCAAATGCCAGAATCCAGACCATGTTCATAACATTTCCCCTGCTCCCTTCTGTCTGCCTCCTCATGGCTGACACACAGCAGGCACACAACCCATGCACACGGCTCTAAAACCCTCTGGTAACCAGGGCAGAGACAAGGTGAACATCCTCCAGGGCAGACAGAAGGTGCACATTCTCCTCAAACACTTTTCCAGCTTAGGTACAGGGAAGAGAGAGATTCTCTGAGCTTAAATGTCAGACATCACACCAGGGGAGCAGAGGGTGCTGAGTGACTAGGAGCTGGGAGTAATGAACCAGAGCTCTGGGAATGCAGGGACTGTCTTGTTGAATAACAGAGCCTGCTGAGCAGGACTGCCTGGACCAGATCCAGGGTCTGCCCAGCTATGTCTATGGAAGTTTTTAGAATTCTTTATGGCTCAATTTCTCCATCTGCATTAAATAAGGACAATAAAAAATATCTTTCCTGGGTTGTTATAAGGATTAAGTGAAATAATCTCTGCAAAGAACTTAGCAAGAAATCAATAAATATAGGCATTCATTACTGGATAATCAGAATCAAAATTTACCTTTTAATTCAGGGCGCCTCAAACTTTAATATGTATATGAATTACCTAGGGATCTTGTTAAAACACAGAATCCGATTTCAAAGATGGGGGTGAGGGATGCTGAGATTTTGCATTTCTCAACACAGAAAAGGAAAGATGATATCTGCTTAGCTCTACAAAAACAATCTTTAATTATCATGTGGCACAGAATTAGTCTACTTTACCAAGATTCACCGTTAAAGGACATTCTACATTTAAGTATTAATCTTCATTTGGGAGGCTTTTTGAGTACATCTGGTGATTCTGGCATGCTGATTGTCACATATACTTTTAATAGAAGGAACATTAGCTACTTACTCATTAATTCAATTATTCAGTTCAGTAAGACTATATCAGAATTAGAATTAATTTAATTAGGCTTTAATACAACAGGGACTGGACTTGGCCCTTAGTTGCAAGCACAGGAGAACTGAAAGGTCATGACACAGAGAAAAGATAAAAGACAGGAAGCTAAAATTACAAGTCAGCTAGAGAAGCAGGTGAAGAGATTCACACCCATATAACCTAAAAAGAGATACCATGTGACCGGCGTTCCACGGCCTGTCTGCATTCATCCTTATTGTAACCTGCTCTTCCTTAGGTTGAGCTGACAGAGTCTTCATGCTTTGCTATCTCCCAAGAATGGATATTATTTTCCAGGACACATCCCTATTAAGGTGACTACTACTCAATACTCAGACTCCCAGACATTCCCAAGGAACCTGAAGTAACTACCATGCCATCCCCAAATGGTCACAGGAGCTTCTCCATTAGGACATGACATCTTCTGTTTTCAAGTGTTCAGAACTCTTCACGTGAAAATGAACAACTACAGCCAACTCAATGCCATGCTCTTTGAAGAGTTTCTGAATAAAAGTGTAAAAATAAAGCATTAAAGCATAGTACTAAGCAGGGGTGGGGGCGATGAAAATAGCATTGACAGAGAGAACTGAGAGATGGAAGCCTAGGGAAGTGACAAATGATCAACAGAAAAGACATTTCTGGTAAATGTCATAACATCTTTCCATACAGACCAGTCATGGTAAGGCCAATCAACAAGTTCCAATCAAAGTTAAATCCAAGCGTGACAGCATACTGTAAAAGAATATATAATTTTTCAATTATTATTTTGAATTATCTATACATTTCCCTAGCATTAACTCAAATATTAAGGTGTTTGTGTGCAAGTCATAATATGAGCACCAGTGTGTTAAGATTGAGAGAATCCTCAGTAAACCTATGGCCATAGCACTAAGTTCTATGAAAAGTGAAAGTGAAGTCACTCAGTTGTGTCTGACTCTTTGCGACCTCATGGAATGTGGCCTACCAGGCTTCTCCATCCATGGGATTCTCCAGTCAAGAGTACTGGAGTGGGTTGCCTTTTCCTTCTCCAGGGGATCTTCCCGACCCAGGGATCGAACCCGGGTCTCCCACATTGCAGGCAGACACTTTACCCTCTGAAGCACCAGGCAGCACGGAGTTCTGTAGAACGAGTTACATACGCAGAGCTCTGAGTACCCTGCAGCAAGAAGACCAGCCTCTTCTCTGTGAAAGACCCTCTTCCCTTCACTTCATGACAACACTCGCTAACTTTTATCCTACCCCTCAGTCCTCTGACTTTTTCTCTCCCTTGCAGACTCCTTCCTCGCTACCAGAAGCTTGAACACCCAGGGCTCCCAGGGCTCATGCTGGGCCCTCCTCCATTTCTTCCTGTGACCTGTCTTCCCTCAGCTTGAAACAACCTCTGTACACCGATGAAGACTTAACAATGCCCAGGTCAGTTCTCCCCAGTGGGATCCAGACTGATAAAGCCAAACTCCTTGCTAAGCACATCATCTTACAGTCAACATAAAACCCATTTTGTCCCAAAAGGAGCCTGGTTTCCCCCACCCCCACCCCCAGCTCAACCACCCCAGTCTCAGTCTGTCCCTCCTCCTGTCTGTCCTCCTTCAACCTGTAAGCGGCACTTCTGTTCACAGGCTTGTTGAGGGCCAGGAATACTGTTTGGTGTCTACTTCTCCCTCGCCCCCCACATCAAGTCCATAACCAAATCCAGTGGATTCTCCCTCTAACATACTTACATTTTCCGGTTTTTACTTTTATTAAAGTGTTTCAAGCATATATTGTCCATGATAGTTGCACAGCATTTATCCCAAAGACAGTAGTACTCTATCACCCTCTAACGTCACTCTCATTTGAAACTCTTCTAGTTGATTCTTTTGGTATTTACCTTCACTATTATAAATACCATACTGGCTTTCCCTTCTATGGAAGGTACTATTTGTCTTTCCCCGCATTCATCTCCATTCTCAACATCCTTCTCCTCCCTCTCTTTCTCTGTCTCTCTCACATACATATACTTTTCATCCATGATATTGGACTGATATTTACTCTGTGTTTATATCATGGTAACTATGTAAACACTATGCACAGCCAAGCCACACAGATTACTATAGATTTTTCCTATTGATGCACATTTACCTGAAATTAATCATTGCTTTTATTCATTGGTTAATTTTTACGCATCTAATAAAATTCCACCCCAAATTCTTCTACAACAGTCTTAATTCACTCTGAAGATATTCCTACACTGTGTATTCTGTCAGGCTTACTTTCCTAAAGGCTCTCTGCCAGAGTCTCTGACTTCAGTCCATGAGGTTGCTCTCTAAGCCCTGTGTCAGACAGTCATCCTGAAATTTCCCTCAGCATCAGTGCCTCCCATTGCGTGTTGTTCTTCAGTTTCCCGTATTTCCTGCTTTCTATTCTTGGTTCACCAGCTCATTCTGTGAGAGAATACCATCTAATAGTGCCCTGAGAAAGAGTACATACATGGGAGGTATTATTTTAGACCTAATATGCCTGAAAATACCTTCATTTACTCTTACACTTGATTGATAGTTTGATCAAGTACTAAATCCTAAGCTGGAAATAAATTTCCAGGAAAATATTTGATAAGATTTCATTGTCTTCAATTCTTCTGCTGTTTTTGCTTTTGAAAAATCTGAAATATGTATATTCCTGGTATTTGGCTTGTAAACTTTAAATTTTTTTCCTCTTCTCTCTGGTAGCACATCTTTTCTTTGAACTAGTATTCTGAAATTTCATGGTGATAACCTCAGTTTAAGTTTATTTTCATCCAAGTACAGGGTACTTGGTAGGCTGATGATCTAGAAATGCAGATTTTTTTACTTTTAGGAAATTTCTTAAGTTGTATCTTTAATGGTTTCTTCTTCTTTTCTCTTCTTCCCTCTTTTTGGAACTCCATTACTCAAATGTTCAACCCCAAAAATCAGCCCTCCAGTTTTCTTTTGCTCACTGATTTTCTATTACTTATTTCCCTTACATTCTGGAAGATTTCCCCTACCTCTGTCTGCTCTTTGAATCCACCCAATTATTTTCATGATCTAATTTTCATATTAGACACTTCCCTCGGAAATCTGCTAACCGTGCCAGGACCGTGCCAGGACCGAAAGCCTACAGCAGCTCTCGCTTGTGGGCGGAGCCAGGCACCAAGCCTTAGAGCGCTCTGCTGCGGTTTCCTTCAGGGAAACTGATTTCAGTACATCCCTGTGTTTCCTCCAGGGATGTTCAATGTTCCCAGAAAAATGTCTCATCTGCTGTCTGAGAGGTAAAGGTCTTGTTGCCAGTGTTCTGGAGTCAAATGGGATAAGAAAGCTAGGGAGGTATCAACAACTGTACATGTGTGTTTATTTAATTTCCATTTAAAAAATACAGCACTTGTACCCTCAATTCTAATTTTCCCAGTAAGATGCTTTATGATTACTACCACTACTACTACTTTTTCCAGAGAGTAAATCTCCAGGCTTCCTCCAGTTGTGGGACTGGCACATCCCTGCCACGGGAGGTGCATGGGAGAGAGGGCTGGGGGCAGTGCAGGGGGGCTCCGTCCTTGGTCCTGGGCTCTAATGCTTCCCGAGTACACTTCTGACCAAACCTCCTTATCTTACCTTCCAGCACCTGGCCTCCATTTTCTCTTCCAGAGGTAACTAACAAAGCTAATTTCTAGGTCTATGGCAAGTCTACTGTGAAAATTAGTTTGGATAATAGCTTTCTCAAAAGGTCCTTACCATTCTGTTTTCTTGGATCTCCTAAGGCATTTACCAATTGTTCAAGTCCTTTCCAGCTTCTAATTGTTGCTATTGTCTAGTTTCCCATCTCCCCCATATGATTATGCCTTAAAAAAAAAAGTCCATTACTACTGTTTTTTTTTTTTTTTTGATTTTATGTGTTTTTTTTTTTATTTTTTTTTTATTTTTTTATTTTTAAACTTTACATAACTGTATTAGATTTGCCAAATATCAAAATGAATCCGCCACAGGTACACATGTGTTCCCCATCCCGAACCCTCCTCCCTCCCCCCTCCCCATTCCATCCCTCTGGGTCGTCCCAGTGCACCAGCCCCAAGCATCCAGCATTACTACTGTTTTAATCAGGGTAGAAGTCACATTAGATATCTGTCCTCAGTCTACCAACTTTAATGAGAAATCCTGTAGTACATACTTTTGTCTTCAGTATGTATTTTAAATCTGTATAACTATTCTCATTTCTACATTTACCGCCCTAGTGTAAACCACCATCCAGTTACCTGGACTGCAACATGACTTAAATGGCTTCTCTACTTCCACTTTTTGTCCCTTCTAATCAGTTATCCCCATTCAGTGAGGCTTTGAAACCTAAATCAAAGACTTCCATTTCACAGCAAATAAAATCCAAATTCCTTGCCACAGCCCATCCAAGAGATGTTGTGGGCTGCCAGCTGCATGAACCCCAACTCAAACCACTTAAAACACTAACAAAATGCACTGACTTCTATGGATGGAAATCCAGAGACTGTAAAGGCTGCAGGGCTGACCAGTTCTGGCTGGATGCCCTGTGATTCTCTGCAATTTATCCTCCTTTACCTATCTGTTCTGTCCTTCGGATGACAGCATGATGACTGTGAGTCCCTGCTTTGCATCTTCAAAAGACAGTAGCCAGAGGAAGGCATGGAGACTAGCTTTTAGGAATCTTTCAGAAAATGAGAAGACACTTCCCCAGAAGCCCAGAGAAAGCCCCTCCTGGGACCTCAATGGGCTGAAACGCCTACATGCCTATTCCAGGCAAGGGGGATGAGATGAGAAGCATCCTTGGTTAAGGAGTGAAGCATGCACAACACGTGCATGGCCTGCATGTAGACAAAGAAAGATATTTTAGTAAGGTCAAAGGGTAAGAGAGGAAATAAACTCCGGATAGGTGTGGCAGGCTGATAAACGCCCCTCAAAAGATATCACATCAAGTCCCTGTAATCTGTGAATGTCAGTATCTCTGACAGAGCCCCGCCCATGAGAGGGGTCCCATTTTTTATATTACAGGCCCAGCACAAATACCACAGGAAAAACAAGTAAATGGGTTAATGGTTAACTATATGCTCAAAGTAAAATGTTCTGCTTCAAAATCATTGTTGCTTATAAACAATGAGAAAGCAATTTTAACGTTCTCGGGATTGTTTGATTTTTCCAAGTCTCATATCTGAAAGTTTTGATAAGCTTTCCCAACCCTTAAAAGACTGACAACTAAGTGTGGTGGGTACTTGATGCAGATTCAGAACTCAATGGGAAAAATATACCAAAAAAATAAAATGATAGCTTCAAATTCCTATTTATAAATTTATAAACATCAAAATATAAATGTACTTCATACAAATTATTAAAACAGGAAGGAAGACATTTTAATGTTTATGCAGACACAAGCAAAACCACATAGTTTATATTCAATTAGAAACTAGTGCTGTAAGACTCAATATGCTATTATAAAGTCTCCAACAGAGTGTTATTTATAGGCAATAAAGAGAAAACAAAGGAACAGCGACCTTATATCACAACACAGAGCAGTAGCTTCATTTTCCTTTCTATAAATATAACCTGTGCACAGAATAAAATGCAGAAACTTACCCTAGCAAACTATAAATAAATATTCTTCTTATAAAATTGAGAGAAATATTGCTAAGGTCTTTGATTTCAAATGGATTTTTTTGCTATCCCATCAGCTGAAGTCAGTTTACTTCTTTTTGTATGGAGAATTTTTTTAAACTAATGATGGAAATAAGATATAGTAGAAAGAGGGAAAGAATCTGTGGTCACAACTATCGGTCTGAGATCCAGCTCTTCCATGACTGGTTAATTAAGTATCTAATTAAGTAAATTAAGTAACAAGTCCTTTAACCTGCCTATCTTCAATTTTTTTCCTCTATAAACTGAAGACAGTAATAACAACCATAAACACAGAGTTGCTGTAAGAAGAGATAATAAACTCCTGGTGAGGGTGTTTCCCAAGCTATGAAGGATAACATGAAGGTAGACTGCTGTTCGGAGAAGGCAATGGCACCCCACTCTTGCCTGGAAAATCCCATGGATGGAGGAGCCTGGTGGGCTGCAGTCCATGGGGTCACTAAGAGTCGGACATGACTGAGCGACTTCACTTTCACTTTTCACTTTCCTGCATTGGAGAAGGAAATGGCAACCCACTCCAGTGTTCTTGCCTGGAGAACCCTAGGGACAGGGGAGCCTGGTGGGCTGCCGTCTATGGGGTCGCACAGAGTCGGACACGACTGAAGCGACTTAGCAGCAGCAGCAGCAGCAGCAGACTGCTGTTAAGTTATCTTAGGAAGAGATAAACTGTACCTTGAAAGTAAACTGAACCACGTTCTGTTCTGTCTAGTCCTCTTTCATCCTCATGAGCACTGCAAGTTAAACACTTCTTTGTAAATCCAAAGAATGTCTGATTTATGCAGTGATCAAATGAGTATCAAGGTTTTAGTTTATGTTACAACTCGTTTCAGTAAATGCCTATTAAATTAAGTACAACTACAGGAATATTAGCCCAGATTTTTTTTTTTTTAAACACAACGCTGCACAAGGATGCAATGAGGCATGGAGCCTTAGCCTCAGACACAACTTCTGTTTCCCAGGAGTATCCTAAAACAAAGCGGATTGCGGGTACCATTAAACATCCACATAGGGAACTTCAAGAAACTGATGAAGACCTGTAACAAAAACGGAAGGCAAAGCTTTCTGGAAAATCAGTGCAGGAGTAAAAGTCTGTGTCATTACTACAGGGATGCCCTAACTCAGCAGGCAAAGGTAAAACAAAGACTGCTACCCGAACACAAGTGGGTTAAAAAATTAATATGTTTTACCAAGTGATATGATTGTGGCATGACTGAGCTTTAAGACACAACTAGGAAACACATACTGGTGAAAAAAGACATCTGATTTCATAAGACATGTCTTCAGATTTGTCTATAAATGACTGAAGGCCATGGCATCGGGGATCTAGGCAAAAATGACAGTCTAGGGGGAATCAACAGCTACCACACTCCACAGCGGGGACATAACACAGCTCAGCAGGAGGGGATGGGTGCAGAGAGTAAGTGAAAGCATGACAGTTGAATAGTTATTACTAATTAACACAGATTTTCTATAATTAAAATAGAAAAATCCATGAAACCTGCTAGTAAGCTTATCAGCCAGTGGGAGGCTGTGGTTGTTGAAAGTGATTTTAGTGACACCACGAGATGAGGCCGCTCTGCCTGCCACGTGGAGGTGCTTCAACATCAGTTAGACAGAGCTAATGCTCAGAAAGGTTTTACTTTACTCATTTATGTTTTTACTGTTGGAGTATAATTGCTTTACGATGTTATGTTAGTTTCTGCTGTACAACAAAGGGAATCACCTGTATGTATACATACGTCCCCTCCCTCTTGAGCATCCTACCGCCCGCATCCCACCCATCTAGGTCATCACAGAGCGCTGAGCTGAGCTTCCCTGCTATGCGGCAGCAGGCCACCGGCTCCGCTTTACACCCGGAAGTGTATGTATGTCAGTGCTACTCTCCCAGTTCAGCTCACCCTCTCCTTCCCCCACTGTGGCCACAAGCCTGTTCTCCATGCCTGTGCCTCTATTCCTGCCCTGCAAGTAAGTTCACCTGGGCCCTTTTCCTCGATTCCATATCTATGCATTCATATATGATATTTGTCTTTCTCTTTCTGACTTTCACTCTGTATGACAGACTCTAGGGCCATCCACATGACACAAAAAATTTTGATCAAAAGATAGAAGATGGTACTTGTATGCATGGGGGTATATAAAGTTTAACCTGTCATTTGTTTTCATTGTCTTCTTCAATTCAAAAAGATACTTCCTTCTGCTCCTAAGATGAGCTCAGCATTGTATTAGGGATAGGGCCCCTTCCTCAGGAGACTACATGGTACCAGGTATCATGCTAATAAGCACTTCATGTGCATCTATTCACTGAAAATTCCCAACACTCCTATGAGGAAACCACATTTACTGTCTTCCTCTCATAGATGTGGAACCTGACATATTACCTCTCGAAGGCCAGCGTTAGTAAACAAAATCTGGGGGAGGCTAACTTCAGCTACTCGTGCCTGCAATACAAATATCTGACAGGTCTAATATAATATTGAAAAAATCTGAGCCATACTAGATAAGCTAAAATGAGACAGCATACGGCAAACTGAACAGTGAATTACCCAGACAATAACTGCTATAGGAGTTCAAAAGAGGCGCCCATTTCAGGATCAAATTGATAAAGAATTTAGGAGTGAAGTGAGATTTGAGCCATGTTTTGAAAAGGGGTAGAATGTGGAGGAAAGAGTATTTATTTGGGTGGGCTGTGCAAATCAATCTCAATGGTTTCCCAGGTGACCTTAACTTTGGGGATCACACAAAAACGGGGTAACATGAAATGGGGTAACATGAAAATGATGGGTGCCTTCCTAGGAACAAGAACACATGCTCCTACAGACAAAATTGTGCATGCAATTTTAAACTGTACACCTCGAGACCTCAGGCTTATAGAAGAACCTCAAGTATTTAACAAAACATGCAAGAACCATCATTATTTGACGTTCTCCATCAAGTTACATCATGTCTCGCTAAGCTCCACTCCTTCCCAACCAAACCCTGCAAGCTGAAGCAGCTCCAGGGCTCTCCAAGCTGCCCCCTGCCTCAGTGCCCCTGCAAGCAGCATGCACACTTCCCCCAGGTTATCTGTCAGGTGGTCCCCTAAATCTGCCCATCTTTCCAGGTTATTATGCTTCAAGGCACTGGAAAGTCTCAACTAGGAAAAACAGTGATCAATGCAGATGGGGAAATTAAGACCAGAAGAAAATAGAGGCAAAGCAGGGCACAAGGAAAATGTAAATATTGTACATATTATCATACATAAAATAAGAACTGGGAGCTATAAAAAGGAATAATTAAGAGAACAGTCATAGAAACTAATGATATTTGAGTAGAAATATAACTTCAATTGATTGGCTAACAGAAAAGCTGAAGAAAGAAATCTCCTAGGGAAAAACAAAAATATGAATAAACAATCCAAGTAAAAAAGAAATCTAGAGGATTAGACCAAGAATTGTTCCAATAAAAAAAGGATACAGAGAAGATAAAAGGCAAAAACATGTGAGAAAAACTGTTCAAAAACTTTTTCAGAACTGAAAAATGAAATCCCTGATTCAAAGACCCACCAAGGACTCAAGAAAAAGAATTTCAAAAGACCCACACTGAACTACACCATCCAATGGTTGGGGTTGTTGTTTAGTCCCTAAGTCATGTCTGACTCTTTGCGACCCCATGGACTGGAGCCTGCCAGACTTCTCTGTCCATGGAATTTCCCCGGCAAGAATACTGGGATGGGTTGCCATTTCCTTCCTTGGGGATCTTCCGGGCCCAGGGATCGAACCCGTGTCTCCTGCTTGGCACACAGAATCTTTACCAATCCAAATTCTTGGATCAGATTCTTTACTGATCCAAATGGGAAGCCTGCAGCTACAAAACAATAAGAACAAAAAGGACCCTAAGTGGTTCTCTGGGTGTGTGAGCATAGGAGAAAGGCCGCATGCAAGGAATCACAACTGAATTACGCTGGAAATCTCAACAGCAACACTAGAATTCAGAAGTATAAAGGTGTTTCACATTCTATGGAAAAAAATGATTTCCAACCAGAAAAATCTATCCTAATCCATGAATATAATTTAAAGTTGAGATAAAAATATTCTAAGTAAACAAATATTTTTAAAGTTTACATCCCAGGTATCCGTTCTAAGTGAGCTCAAAGAATGTGCATCACCTAAATGAAGTTATACATTAAGAAAAGGAATATATGAGACCTAGAGACTCTGAGATACAGCATAAGAAAGCAGCAAAGAGAATTCCCAGGGTGGTGATTAAAAGAAGCCCGCGTGGAGTAAAGCTGGGCAGAGACACAGAAAGCTCAGCCCAGATTAGAAGAGGAAGATGGAGGGCCCCAGTAGGTGTGCCTTAAAAATAAATAAATAAAAGGTGGAACTGATAAATGACTTAATTTGTTTGGCCATATTGAGAGGATGTTTACAACCTTGTCAACGTATCTGAAAGGGGCATCAATTATAGGTAAGCAAGTGGGAAAAAAAAATTCTAAGAAAAAATAAAAAGTTGTACAAAAAGGAAATGAAAAAGGATGTCCCAGTGCTAAAAATTTACATATTTATATAATATGCATATGTAACATGTAACATTGATTTAACCACAACTTATGATAAAACTATGACTGGAAGAGGGCAGCCATAAGATATAAATTTTTGTCTTCTATGATACAAAGTGAATAGATAAAAAAAGAAAATAACCAGAGAAACAGCAGCATAAGCCTTTTATGTAAAAGCACAGGTCTAAGTGGTGGCCAAGCAGGAGTACAGATCTGGCCGTGGTGTCTGAGCGGGATGGAGGGCTGGGTGACGGCAGCAGGGCTAGCTCCTGGTCCTCATAACACGCGATGGTGTGCATTTTAAAAGCACAGGCACAGGTTTCCACTTCTGCGAAGCGGACTTGTGTATCTCTCATCCTCTTACTAAGTACAGCTAAAAACCCTGGGCATTGTATTTAAAACACACCCAAGAAGACTTACAGGCAGACAGGCTGTGAACCTTAGGCCCAAAGGAAGGACTAGGTGGTGAGTTCTCTCATTTCCTTTTCCTTTTTTTTTTTTTTTGTTATTCCTTAAGTGTTTTGTTTTTTTTTTAATTGAAGTATAATTGATTTACAATGTTGTGTTAGTTTCAGGTGCATAGGAAAGTAATTCTGTTATATATATATAAAACATATTTAACATATTATATATATATATATATATAATGTTTTATATATATATAACATATTCTTTTACAGATTCTTTTCCCTTGCAGGTTATTACAAAATATTGAGTATACAGTTTCCTGCGCTATACCTACTCTATAGGTATAGACCTACCTGCTGGTCATTTTATATATTGTGCATATATATTGTGTGTATGTCAGTTCTAATCTCCCAGTTTATTCCTCCCCTCCACCGTTTCCCCCATGATAACCTTAAGTTTGTTCTCTACATCTGTGATTCCATTTCGTTCATAAATAATCTCACTTGTACCACTGTTCTAGATTCTAAGTATAAATGATAACATAGGATATCTGTCTTTCTCTGCTTTAGTATGATCATCTCTAGGTTCATCCACATTGCTGCAAATGGCATGATTTCATTCTTGTTTATGGCTGAGTAATATTCCACTGTATATATATTCCACACCTTCTTTATTCATTTGTCTGCCAACGGTCATTTTGGTGGTTTTCATGTCTCGGCTATTGTAAATAGTGCTGCTAGGAACACTGGGGTACATGTATCTTTTTAAATTATGGTTTTCTCTGAATATATGCCCGATAGTGGGACTGAGAGGATATAGATAAAAAGGAACTCTCTTACACTATTGGTGGGAATGTAAACTGGTATAGCCACTATGGACAACAGTATGGAAATACCTTCAAAAACAAACAATAGATCCGGTTTCCTTTTTGTCTCGTTTATCCCAGATTTGGACCTGGAAAAAAAGCCAACAACCTGGAAATGCCAATGGGCACAGACAAAATCAACAAAAACAATAAAAGACTGCTCCCCCAGCCAAAGGATGGAAAAGGGGCTTCCTAGCAAGATGGAAAGCTTTAAAAGATAATCTCCCTAAAGCTGCCAATACCACAGGAAAAAACTGTGGCTTGGCCCACCAGGGGAGCAAAGGCCAGTGAGAGGCCTAAACTCTCCACCCACCCCAACTATAACCAGACCCCCCAACTTGCCAGTAGACGGCACACAGAGCAACAGGGACAAGGAGAGAGGACAGGCTGGCCTGAGGCCCGGAGACGGGATTCTGCGGGAGGACGAACACACTCAGGAGCTCCTGCAGAGGGTGCAGGCAGTGAACTCATGGGAAGACTTCATCAACAAGAGGAAAGGGAGACAGAGGCAGGGCACGAGGGAAGGCTTCTCTGTGAACCCATGCTCCATCTGGAAGGCCGGGGGGAACAGCAAGAGAGCAGAAGGCTCAGCAGGCCCTGCGGCACTGGGTCAGGGACAGAGAAGCAAGGCCTCGTACAACCGCACACAGCTCTGTCCGACCCAGGGAAGAGGGTTCGGGGTGGACTGGAGACGGGAGAGGCCAAGGAGGCTGGGCGGGCTTCCTCACAGGTGCAGGGGATTCCAGCCTGTGTTAAGGTTCCTGACAGTGGTGAGGCAGGGATGGGGGCGATCAGAGGAGGGGGCTCAGAGGAGTCCGGACTCTGATGGGAAGGGACGAGCATTAGAACCCTGACAGCCGGGGGCAGGAGACCCTGCAGGTGAAGCGGCAGACACCCTGGAATCCAGTCGGCTTCCTGACGTGAGGGTTCTAAGGACTGAGCATGGAGAGGGCACGGCCACGCGCGAGCCTGTCACGAGGGCCAGTGTTCACGGCTCCCGGACTAGCTGTGTGGCCTCAGGCAAAACTCTGAGCCTCATTCTTCTGGTCTATCGAATGGAAATAAGAATAGCAACCATGACTATCTTACAGAGTTACCGTATGAATATATTATGAGGTAATACTTTGGCCACTTGATGCGAAAAACTCACTCATTCGAAGAGAGTCTGATGCTGGGAAAGAGTGAAGGCGGGAGAAGGGGACGACAGAGGATGAGATGGCTGGATGGAATCACCGACTCGATGGACATGAGTTTGAGTAAACTCCAGGAGTTGGCAATGGACAGGGAAGCCTGGTGTACTGTGGTCCATGGGGTGGCAAAGAATCTGACATGACTGAGCAACTGAACTGAACTGAATGGATGTGAAAACACTATAAAAATGGTAAACACAGTGTGTATTTTTTTCTGTTTCTGTTGTATGAATCTGCCATAAACTTAGTGGCTTAAAAAACACAAATTTATTCCATTACAGTTCTGGGGGTCAGAAGTCTAAAGGGATCTCACTGGGCCAAAGTGAAGAGGCCAGCAGGCTTGCACTCCTTGCGGTGGTCAGTCCACACTTCCTTTTTCCAGCCTGCATTTCTTGGCCCATGGTCCCCTCTTTCATCTCCACAGGTCACTTCAATTCAGTCGCTCAGTTGTGTCCAAGTCTCTGCCACCCCATGGAATGCAGCATGCCAGGCTTTCCTGTCCCTCACCAACGCCAAGACTCAAACTCATGTCTCTCGAGTCGGTGATGCCATCCAACCATCTCATCCTCTGCTGCCCCTTCTCTTCCTGCCTTCAATCTTTTCCAGTACCAGGGTCTTTTCTAATGAATCAGTTCTTCGCATCAGGTGTCCAAAGTATTGGAGTTGCAGCTTCAGCATCAGTCCTTCCAATGAATGTTCAGGACTGATTTCCCTTAGGATGGACTGGTTGGATCTCCTTGCAGTCCAGGGACTCTCAAGAGTCTTCTCCAACACCACAGTTCAAAAGCATCAATTCTTTGGCACTCAGCTTTCTTTATAGTCCAACTCTCACATCCATACATGACTACTGGAAAAACCATAGCTTTAACTAGATGGACCTTTGTTGGCAAAGTAATGTCTCTGCTTTTTAGTATGCTGTCTAGGTTGATCATAGTTTTTCTTCCAAGGAGTAAGTGTCTTTTAATTTCATGGCTGCAGTCACCATCTGCAGTGATTCTGGAGCCCCAGAAAATAAAGTCTGTAACCATTTCCATTGTTTCCCCATCTATTTGCTATGAAGTGATAGGACCGGATGACATGATTTTAGTTTTTTGAATGTTGAGTTTGAAGCCAACTTTTTTATCTCCACAGCAAACAGCAAAGCATTTTCAAAATTCTCTGGATTTAGACGCTGCCTATCCTGCCTCCCTCCTTCACTAACAAGGACTCTTGTGAGTACTGGGCCCACATGGGTAATCCAGGTTAATCTCACCCCAAGGTCAGCTGATAGCAACCTTAATCCCCCAGCCCTACCCTCACTGTCATATAAGATACATGACATCAATATAACATATTCATAAACTCTAGGGTTTAGGAGGCAGACATCTCTGGGGGACCATTATTCTGCTTACCACACATACAAAAGACTCTAATTTGATGTCTACTTGTAGTCAATGTTTTATTTTTCAGTTTCATAAAGAATATGTCCAAGAGTTGTTTTATGGTTTAAAAAAATAAGGAATATGTTTTCTAAGCAACTCATTTTTGTATCTAAGATTCAGCAACATATGCTCAATATCTAAAAAGCTAAATGATAACTATAGGTTTTGGTATTTAAATTCATACCATCATTCACTTTCCTAAATGAGAATTTAAGACAAAGACACTATTGAAAAATCTAAATACAATTGTAAGCATTGTAGTGTTAAACTTCCATGATGATATCCTGGCCTCTGAAGAGTGTACAACACTAAGATTAGTTTATGCTATTTCTAGTAACAGAAATTAACACCTTTTGATGTCTAGAAATATAGGAAAGGTCAGGCTGTCAAACAAAGGGCATTAAATAACTCAAAGGGAAATGTTCCTGACCCCAAGCAAGCACACAGGCGAATGAGGAAAGGGCCATACTGGAGCCTGTAGGTAGAGGACAGCTCAACCCAAGGTAAGTCAAGACTGCTTCCCGGGACCCCGAGAGCAGGAGCAGTGCAGACCTCTGTAGGTGACCTGGTTTCATGCCAGGTATCTTTGCTACCTGTCAAATGTCAGTGTAGATTATACCTGCAAGTCCCACGACTGGTTATCCTAAAAATACAGGACAGATATGAAACTAAGACAATAATTCCTTAGAAAAACGCTATTAAATAAACCTAATGCAAAGTTATATTTAAAAAGCACAAAAATAAATCAGATTTATCCAAATCTAAAAAAAGTTATGAATCAAATATCTTACCTTACATTTATTAATAAATTTTAACCAAGCTACTATCAGGGAATTATTCCAAACAATCTCCAAGATATCTCATTCCAGTCTCCTCTTTCTTGAACATATATACATATATATACTGTACATATATATATATATACACACACACACAATTCTGATATAACTAATATTCACCATGATGCCTCAAAATTCTGAAACATAACAAGTTCTTACTAATATTATTAAAGAAAAAACTAAGTTTCAAAGCCAAGTTCTTACTGATATCATTCAAGAAACACTAAGTTGTGGTCAGAAAAATTTTACCACTGAATGTACTGAAAACATGTTGCTGAATATTTTATTTAAAACCTGGCTGTACATGAATTATAAACACATGAATTCCTTAGTCAGAATATTAAAGTATTCATACCACACCCTTTCTTATACATCACACAAAAATAGGTTTAATAAAATCAACAGCACAAATCATGTTTTTTAAGAAATATAATTAAACACTTCCAAACTATGGAAACAGGTTTTTTCCAAAGTATCTTCTTACTCTGAACTATGGTATTTTGTTTTAATAAATCAAGAATAGTATCATAAAAATTACAATTACAATAAAAGGAGCTATCTTGTATTTCATTTCAGAATATATTCTTTTTTGAGATTCTGTTTATTAGTCAAAGAAACCTAAAAAAAACATACAAAAGCATTTATAAAGAGTAATTGTTAGTCAATTTTTCTACT